>NC_057813.1:13256424-13287185 GCF_018294505.1 Triticum aestivum
GGCACAGATGCTTTGGCCGGTGGTGTAGCAAGTGCGGCCTACTGCACCCCTGCCCCGTCTTACCTAACTCGCAAATATAGAATATATATCATAGATGAAAATGTAGAGGTGGCAGACTGATAAAAGAAGTTTAACCAACATTCAGTATGACTCAAAGAGTAGAAGATATTCTCTCATTCTTATAAGATGTTCTAGCATTTTCTAATTTGGATATATATAGGCACATTTTAGCTTCTTTGTTCACTCATTTATGTCCATATTTAGTCCATATTGAAAATTCCAAAACATGAGATATAAGGGATCATATTCACTCATGCTTTCTTTTATATGATTGAACTCTTCCACAACAAAATTTATGGAGTTAATTAGACGTGCATCCATTCAAGCAATCTATATTCCGGATTGTACCTGGCAGTGATACAAAGACGACTTGGGAGTGACGTATTACCGATGCCGAGGATGACGGTGAAGCTGACGCCGATGGTTCAACATGCCCTCCTCTTCCTAGACATAGCGCTGTCACGTGAGGCACAGTGAGTATCAATTACTATAAAAATATAGTTCAATTCTAAATACTCCCAAAGAATACAGAGAGAGTAAACCAAATGGAAAAAACCTGCTAAACCGAGTAAACTACTTGATTGAGTAGATTAGTCAACGGTTGCCAACCATATAACCGAGACAAGTAGTTCATACAATACACCATTTGCTCTTTCTACAGGTATGTAGCGAAGTGAAGGAATCTATAATAGAGGACATCACAATTTAATTGCAGGACCAATACACACAATGCTCTTAAACAGATATATTTATGTTCATTTACAATTTCTCCGTATGGGCACATATAAAACAAACTATGAAGGAGCTATGCAGGGATCAACAACAGGCTACAGGAGTACATATAGCCAACAGTCACATATATGAACATCAAGCCTGCACGATCATAACCGGGATTAACCCAAAATCAAATGTCTCAAGCTTTTTCATACCTTGAAATCGACAGCATTAGAGATAGAGACATTCATATTTGCATATGCAAAAACCAAAGAACTAAACATCAACCGCGTGCAGGGCAGACATATACGTGGTTGAATGAGTTTGTATTAGGAAACTTGGCGGCCAAGATGAGTACATGCACAGGAAAATGCTCTCAACACTCCATTGAGTTTCACTACAAATAAAACTGAAAAATGCCATTGAATCACCAACAGCAGGATAATACATACAACATGCCTAGGTACGTTGTTGCAACATACAGTCTTGATTCAACTTCCTCTAACCTGCCTTCACTGAGGAAGAACATAAAATCAGATCGACAAAATAACTAAAAAAAAATGACACACCAATGATCCTAAGTCACCTCAAGGTAGCTAGATCCTACAAGAAACAGTGTGGTCATGGAGTAAAACTATAGTCATGGAGTAAAACATAAACATGCAGCCATCGTTTCTAGGAAAAAACACATGGATATACAAATGGAGAAGCTTGCCACTTTGCCTTATCTTGCAAGAAGTAGAACTCTTAAATGAAAAAATGCACATTGCCAAACTTTTACAGAGTATACGGGCGCACAAAATAATCCTTCGTTGCTTCATACTCAAATATTCTCTAAAACAAAAGGTATAAGTTTTTAATGCTAAATGAATACTTTCTATAGCTTTGTAATTGGTTAAATTTATCTGTTGCAAGAGGAGGGCATGAAACCATCTGATGACACCAAAAAGGATCAGTCATAAAACAATTGAGGAGAAAATGTTCAAAACTCACGTCTATTGCGGGGTCATGGCCTCATGGGCAAGATGGGGAGGGGGAGGCGGAGGCTCACCTTGCTTCAATGCCCTTCACATCCATGCTGTAGCGACCTCTAGCAACAAATAAATGGAACATGTATGACTAATTGGAGTAAAATATACAGTGATTAACCATATGTCATACATGTGTAAACAAAAAAATGGAAGATGTATGACTAATTGGAGTAAAATATACATTGATTAACCCAAGGGTAATATTTGCAGATGTTTGCAGTGTAGTTGATCATGCACTACATATCAACAGGTATGGACAATGACAAGGAGGTGCTACTGCTCTTCGATGCAACAATCTTTTATTCCTAACTTGTATTCCTTAGAGGCTTTTATTCAAAATTAATAAGTTTCTGCTGTTTCAGAAGTTACATAACACACAAGAGGACATCAACTACGGATTTGTAGACTCTGCTGGATAACTGTATGCTTTTTGTAAGAGGGACGTCATTAGAAGACTTGCATTAACCTAAAGCCTGGCCGAACTATGAACTATCAATCAGCTGATCTCAAAGGAACTGTATCAAGTGAGTGCAGTACGTCAGTTTACAAAAAAAAGGTGAACAGCAAGCAAGCAAAAAATTGACGGGGGCTCACCTCCAGGTCCTCAAACGAGGCACTTTGTGTTCCCCGACAGCAACTTGGTGGCCGAGGCGAGCTCGGCCTCCGACCGGCCAGCACAGCACCCCCGTCGGCGACTTGGTGACGCGTGAGATGCAGGCGTTAGGCACCAGATCCGGCACTGGCTTGCCGCCGAGGATGAGCCGCTTCCCGGTGTGACCTTCCTTGGCGCTGGCCCGCCGCCAAGGAAGATCCAATGACGGAGCTCCACCTGGCATCCTCCCGTCGACGGCGTGAGGCGCGCTCCGCCGGGAATAGCAGCGTGGGCTTCCTTTCCTCCTGAGGCGTGACGCGCGAGCTCGACGGGGAAGCGGCGGCGCAAGCGACAGGCCCTCGATGGCGACCGCGGGGCGAGCGGAAGAGGCGGATGGCGACCGCAGCACGAGCGGAAGAGGCGGCTGGGGAGAAGGAGGGGAGGGCGAGTCGGCGAAGGCGGCGATGCGACGGCAGGGGAGGGCGAGGGAACGGGCGGCGGCGGCGGCAGGGGAGGGCGAGGGAATGGGCTAGGGTTAGGAAAGTGGGGCGCAAAGAGGAGGGGGAAGTAAGGAGAGGAGCAGAGAGGATGACGCGCTGGGTGCCCCCCACCTCATGGACTCCCTCATCCAACCAGCGCACAGCACGCACAGTGCCACCGCCGGAAAACCCCAAAATACCCTCGGCAGGGCAGGGAAATTTCGGCGGTGGCATGGGATCTTTTACCAGCCGAGCATGCCGACGGGCCGCACAGGACACGCCCCAGCCCAAGCAAATGACATGCGGGCCCCATCTGCTGGTTACCCCACACGCCAGCGAGACCGGAACGAGTCCGCGAAGTGAGAGAGACCGGGAGAGGGCAGTAACTATTCATTGCTATAGGCGCGGTGGGTCGATCCGACGGCCAGAATCTTTCACCGCATCGATCGAACGGTCTGAAACGCATCAAGCAAAATGATCCAACGGCCAGAAATCGCTAAGCTCTGAGAGCGCTCGGTAAGCCTCCGATCCCTTATTTCTCGATGCTGACAGCAGGGTTACACATTTGAAATTCCTCTCAGATAGCCTTCTATATCTGATTGCTGGAGCAAAGAAATGCTCATGGGCTTATTCTATTCAGCATCGGCGCTTCTGAAGAGTGGCAACACCCAACGAGCATAAGCAACGAGCATAAGCTAAACTATATGTAGCTCACAACTTCAGGTTGATAGCAAAAGAATTTTCCAGGCAATAACTGAAATTGAACTGTTATTTCTTCACATCTCAAATAGAGGTATGTCAAGAGATTACTGCATCTCTCTTGGTCTCTTGTCGAGGCCGGCATATCCTTTTCTGAAACTGATTCTAGCATGTCTCCTGGGAAACTGCAGCAGTGAACAAACACCATAAGAAATCTCTTCTAAACGTTTCCGTTCGATGAGTATGACCAGTACTCGTTGACCAGCTCGCGGAAGAGAGATCCCTCAGTTTCCATGAGCGTCATGGGCTTGTCATACTCCACTACTTTCCCTGGAAATGTATGCAGATCATTAGTATGAAATACTATGCTGCGGAACCAATAAGTTGCGGAACCAGTAAGTTGGCAATAAGAGAAACCAATAGGTTGCGGAACCAACAAGTTGTCATACTCTGCTACTTTCCCACATTACTATGGAATACTATGCTGCAGAACCAATAAGTTGGCAATAAGAGGAACATACCATCACTCATTGCAAGTACCATGTCACAGCCCATCACTGTTGGTATACGGTGTGCGACAGTAATAACGGTGCAATGTTTGAATTCTGCCTGGATCGTTTTCTGAAGGACGGCATCTGTTGCATTGTCTATAGAGGCCGTGGCTTCATCAAGAACTAAGATACGACACCTTTTCAAAAGTGTGCGCCCCAAACAAAAGAGCTGCCTTTGGCCCATGCTCCAGTTTGACCCGTCTTCCGCAACTGTATGGCAAGATATTAATTAGTACGATGAAGAACACAATTCCAGACATCATGCTAGCAAACCGATCCGACCCATACGCCTAGGACTACAAGCAGTTTGACTGATTTATTGGCGCATGTATTCTAATTTGTTAGGGGCATAAAATGAAAAGACTGAAGCAGAATTGTATGTTATCCTATTTTCTTAGGGACATAAAATGAAATCCAGAAATAAACAGTGAGGTTTCCTACCAAGTGAGTCCAATCCCTGTTCCTTCTCCTGGACAGCTTCAAGAAGTTGGCATTTGTCAAGAACCTGCAACCCAACAGCATATGAATTAACCAATTTAGTGGGTTTTTTTTTTCAAATGCACGTATGGCATATAAAAATAGAATGGTAACATGTCTTTTGACAGGCCCATTTATCAGTTTATTCATCCCAATCAGATAAGGTGCTTACTGTTCTGAATTGTAGATATATTACACAGCTTACCTCCCATATTTGTTGATCTGAGAACTGCCCAATAGGATCTAGATTATATCTTACTGTACCCTGAAAAAGTGTTGGATCTTGTGGGATGATGCCCAAACGTGAACGCAGGTCATGTAAGCCTATTGTGCTGATGTCCACAGAGTCTATAATTATTTTCCCTTCAACAGGTTCAACAAGGCGAAACAATGCACCAATTAAAGTTGTCTTGCCACTTCCTGTTCGACCAACTATGCCAATTTTATCTCTACCTTGAAACTTGCAAGTGATACCATGTAGCACCAGGGGAGTATCTTCCCTATACCTAATCTGTCAAATGAAAATCAACCACACACATCTGTCAGAATATTTGAAGGGTTTCGCCTAGTCAGGCATACATGCATAATTTCATATTCGATTACCTTCAAATCTTTAAGCTCCACACTGCCAACCTGGGGCCAATCTGGTGCTGGTCGGTTTTCTTCAATAACTTCTGCTGCTTCACTCCGAATGTCCATGTACTGATTCACCCGTTCCACAGATATTATTTTGTTTGCAAGGTCACATTGCTTTTGAATAGAACTAACAAAAGAATTATTTAGGGAAAGGCCGTAGGACAATGCCATTCCAACAAAACCTGTGTCAAGTATGGTAAAAAGTAATTAGTTTTCTGAGGGTAATGTTGATTTCTTTATAATCCTGTGCATATTAAATGTATATTTACAATGACAGTGGCACATAGACATTGAGCGTATAACGTGTTACTAAACGGAAAATTGGGTATCCTCCACTAGGGTTTTGAGCCATTCACCATTATGCAGAAGGATTCTGTAACTCTATTCGATAAAGAAAGTAGGCTTTCATAACGAAGTAGAGCCTTCATAACACCTAATACCAGGAGCCTACGGAAACAAACAAAAAAAGCCTTTGCAGTGCAAATAACGATTCATTGCAAATCAGATGAATGCAGTGATCAATCGTCATACAGCTTGTAAGCTGGCATAAATATGTGCAGCACATGAAACAATTATGTGATGCTTGTACCTGGAATAAGCTACATACCAGGGCTAAAAGTTCCTGCTGGAAGAAGAGCCATGACAAAAGCAGAAGAAGAAAGAACCGCAGCACTCATTATTTCCAGACGTTGAATCAACCATTCAGTTGCTGCAAAATTAAAGAAGTACGGACCAGCATTCTTGTCAACTAGCTCCAGATTTTTAGCAAAGAAACGATCTTCTTCCTCAAAGGCACGTATTTGTTATAACCCCTGAGATCGATTCACCTAAGTGATTTGCTAGAGCAGACTTGGTAGTGCCATTGATACGCATCAATTCCTTAGCCGATGCTAAGTAATACCTCTGCATGAACAAACATATGAAATGTCAGCCAACGGGAATTGTGAAACGAAAAGAGTAGACGAACTTTACCTCCTAGGTGAAAATAGCAGCATATCGCTTGGTGAATGAAATAACCAAAGAAAGGGGGTTTAGGCGTTTCACTACACAGAAAAAGGCCACACGATTACCTGTAACCGAATTGCCAAAACTATCATTGGCAATGATACAAACAGAACTTGCCATGTAACAACAGCCAATACCCCCAGATTGCTATACGCATTTAAGCTGGAACTAAAGCCAAACATCAATGCAAATGGAACATCAAGGTCAATGATGCTTAAATCTGAAGAGACCTGCAAGTTGGGGGGAGGGTTAATCCATTATTATAAAACATTGTAATGTTAAACTGAACTGTAGTTTATATAGTTGTGTTTGTTTCAGAATTTTTACCCGGCTAAGAACCCTGCCTAGAGGAGTAGAATCAAAGAAGGACATGGGTGCACGGAACAATGAATTAAGTAACTGGGAAAATAAGGATCTTGAAGTCTGCATCCCAAGAACAACGAAGAATATAGATCTTGATAGCACAAAGAACACCGTGCAAACTCCAATAACAATGTACACAGAAATTAACTTCAGTGCACTAACATCAGGATTTTGGACATTAGCGGCCATCCATGAATTCTGTGATATTTGCCCAGCTATGAAAATTATGTGAGACATGACAGAAAGGGAGGCATACAGGAAGCCTTTTTTCTGGCGCAGGTATAGGATATAAGGCTTAAGACCTGCGTCCCCTGATTCTCTTTCCTCTGTTTTGATCAGTTGATCTACTGGTGATGGCTTCACAGACTCTATATATCTGTTTCCATAAATACCATCTGTCTCCTTTATTGGTAAATCCTTTGCTCTGTGACGGGCCATATTGTTAAGATCTGAAACACCAGTAGTATCTTTATGGGCATTTACAAGGTATTTAAATTCTTGACAGTCTGACAATAAATCTTGATAAGGTGCAGACCGAATAACCTCCCCATCTGACATTAACTGCCAAAAATTATCACTAGTTTTAGATGAAATCGACAGACATATATACAGCTCACTACAAACAAAATATATTAAGTCATGAGAGAGAGACCAGAATGGAGTCAAATACGGGTAGAAAATCCACTTGGTGGGTCACCAAAAGAACAGTCTTGTCTGATAGAATACCCATGACATAATCCTGTCACACAAGTAAGAGGTTTATTACACAAATTCATAATAAGATAGGAATACAATCTGCTCCTACTGATACAATTCTTACATTAAAGAGACGTGTTGCTGTATGGGCATCGACAGCACTGAAAGGGTCATCAAGAAGATAGATGTCGGCATTCTGGTATAATGCACGAGCAAGCTGAACACGCTGCTTCTGACCACCACTAAGATTTATTCCTCTCTCCCCAATTTGAGTAAGGTCGCCGAATGGCAGCATTTCAAGGTCCTTGAGCAACGAGCACCTTGCAAGTGTTTCTTGGTACATTTGTCTGTCCATCAAAGATCCAAAGAGGATATTATCTTGTATAGATCCTGTTTGGATCCATGCAGTCTGAGAAACATATGCTATTCTTCCACAGACTTGAATCTGAAATACGTACACAAAGATTAATGATCTGATGTTAAGTTCTTACGGAAAAGGAAATAACGAGTCTACTTTATGATGACAACTATTATCAACCAAAATTATCATAACAACTTGGCGAAATCAAACAAGATGCAGTTGTTAACAGGCGGTACTTTGATAAAGGAATTGAAAACTAGCCGACTTAAGGTTCTTAACCACACAGAGCAATATTGTGTTGCCCAATGTGCGATGAATATGGCACTTGTCCTTGCAGTACAATGGCAAATTTTATCATGATACAAAATCCGCAAGCTGATAAAAAAAAAGGAACATAATGAATGTAAACAACAAATTACAAGAGCAACAGCTTTTTTCGTGCATGAGAAAACTCAAAAGGGATAACAGAAGTACACAACCTCACAAATTGACAGCCATTTGATTTTCTACTTCATAAAAAAGATGAAGGCAATAGAAAAGCATACCGTGCCTTCAGTTTTTGGGACCTCTCCGAGTACAGCAGCCAAAAGTGTTGATTTTCCTGATCCCACTTCTCCACAAATTGCAATCTTTTCTCCAGCTTTGACCACCAGATTTGCATTCTTTAGAGTTGGTTTTGATGGATTCTCATCCCAGGAGAAACTGCATGAGTTCAACGCTATTGGATAATCGGTGCCCAGACGGTATTTCTTCCTAACTTGCCCATTCAGCTCAGGTGCATCAAGAAACTTTGATATCCGAGTGAAAGCAACCTTGGCTTGTATTGCAACTGCGATAACAATTGGTATTGATCTAACTGGCTCCTGCACAAGACGCAGAGTTGCTACAGTCGTGAAGACGTTGCTAGCGTCAAGAGGGATTTTCAAAAGATAGCATGTTAGAAAGGTTGCCGCTGAAACTAAAACAGGTGATGACCAGAACACGATACTGTTGTATGCCCTCCTAAGCAAGAATGCTGACAACCACTTATACTCAACCTCCCTCAACCCCTCGATGACCTTCTTGAAGTGAGCTTCCCATGCATAAAGCTTCAAGATCTTCATATGAACTAATGACTCAGACATGGCCTTCAATCTCACATCTTGTGCTTCCATAAGCTTACTCTGAAATTTGTTCTGTAGTTTCGCCAATGGAGCATTACCAACTACGGTGATAACAATAACAGCGAATGATGAGACCGCTGCAGCACCAACTGCATTGTACAGAATTGCCAGAGCAATGCAAAGTTGAATAGTTGTTGTCCATGTTTGGTGGAACCAGTACGGGAATTCCCCAACCCTGTAGGCATCAACTGTCACATAGTTCATAATCTGTCCAGAAGAGTGCTTCATTTTTGCAGAGTTTGATAGCTTCTGTTGCTTCTTATAAATAGCTGCTGATAGCAATGACCTCACATCGACGAAGTGTTTTTAGCGAATCGTCGTTAGGAAACATAGTTAGAAGCATCTGTCCCTACAGGCGCCTCTTTGTACAGACGCCTTTACAATGCGTCCCAAATCTTGTATAAATATGTGATTCTCCATCAATGAAAGCATCAGATCATTCGTACAATCACTTTTACTTTTACACGTTATCAGTACTGCTCTGCAAAAAGAGAGATAAAGCCATCACGGGGAAGGACAAGAAAAGGAAATGGCTGGCGTCATGAACAGAGAATTTCATGAACTTGAACTAGATGGTAGTAACTATTTACCATGGGCTATGGATGCAAAGATAGCCCTTGAAAGTCGTAAACTCGGTTCCACCATCATCACACCCATTGAAGGCGCCGGAGAAATCCCCACGGCAGCCAATTATACCGCTTTAAGTTTCTTAAGGCACCATCTCCTTCCGGATTTAAAGTCGGAATATTTGATGGAAGAAGATCCACTAGTTTTGTGGAACTCTCTCAAGGAGAGATATGACAAACAAAGAGCAGTTATGCTGTCGGAAGCACAGAGAGAATGGTCCCTCATAACGTTTCAAGATTTCAAATTTGTGGCAGCATATAACTCTGCAGTTCACAAGGTTAACTCAAAACTAAGGTTTTGCAATCAAGCAATTTTCGAAGAAGACCTTATTGAGAAGACCTTGTGCACTTTCCACCCCTCGATGAGAGTACTACAACAGCAGTACCGTCAACAAAAATACAAAAAGTGTTCTCATCTCATATACACTTTACTTCAGGCTGAGAAACATGATGAACTTCTCATGAAGAATCATCAGACACGCCCAACGGGCTCAATGCCACTCCCTGAAGCACATGCTAACACTCAGTTTACTAAAAAGTATGCGGGCAACAAAAGATTTTCTCGAAATTCAATGAAAAGTGGAAAAGTGGCAAGCCGGCACCCGGGGATGTGGCTGTCGCGCGTGCCGTGCCCCGCATCGCTTCTCCGCCGCCAGCCTACCCTCCCGACCGCGACGACCCACCCTGGTAACCGTACACGTGTACGGGGTGATTGACTTTTCTCTTCGGGGAATACATGTAGTATCATTTTTGTTTAACCAACCCGCGCCTAGATTTTTTTATGTCACATGCGGTTGGATGGTTACAGTGGTATCCCCGACCCATAAGGATTCAGTTGAGACTTGATGACTTTGGTGCTCGCATTTACTTGAATTTATTTCAAGCCTTTCGACAATATGCGTTCAGTGGAAGAAGACGTTGACATCGACTACGAAGCCGTTCGTGGCAATTTCGTCAATCTCAAGATGATGCACCGGCTCAGTATGTCGAAGGTGCTCATAGGGGCAGGATGTGCGTGCTTATGTTCATAGGGATGAGCATATGTGCGTATATATGGTCGTCAGTGTCTCTACCGTGTTAAAAAATGTAGTGTTTTTTCCTAAAAAATAAAACCCCTCCGATCCATAAGAATTGCAATGGTTTTAGTTCAAATTTCATAATAATTGTTGCGGTTTTAGTTCAAATTCCAATTGGTATACTATGTCTCTGTATCAAAATATAAAACTTTTTGTAGTTCAAAGACAACTACAAAAACGTGGAGTAGAAGCTTGCTATAATAGCACATTGCCCATGCGTTTCAAAAAACAAACAATTGTTGGCAGTCTATTGTCAAAAAACAACCAATTGTTGGTGGTATATCATGGAAAAACAAACAATTGTTGGTAGTCTATTGTCAAAAAACAAACAATTGTTGGTGGTATATCGTGGAAAAAACAATCAATTGTTGGTGGTATATTGTCGAAAAAACAATCAAATCGTGGAAAAAACAAACTATTGTTGGTAGTCTATTGTCAAAGATATCAATTGTTGGTTGCTATATTTCTTCAAATCTCACGTACGTTTCAAATTTTGATCAGATAGTTGTTGTCCTCCGTCAGCATCACTCGTGCATAAGTACAATCTAAATGCTACAATTAAATGTGGCTACAGTTTGTGCACTTCCAATACCTCAACTTTAGGCTAATTGATGTGCTTCCAAAAATAATTGAGAATTTGTTAATAATAACACGATGATAGTGATAATAAACCAATAATAAGAATAATAAAACACCAATAGCCCCGTTCAGTCAAAACAGGCATATGAGATCAACATCAAGCTTTCCTTCTCCAATGAGATGAGATCGTATCAAACTTCTCCACTAGATTCTCCCTAATTTGTTTTCTTCCGCACATGCATGCATGGTTGACGGAGAGCGACTTAATTTGAAAAGCATCACCTTAGCCTGAATGGAGTCAACAGAACCATATCACGAAGAAAAAGAAACAGAATTCATGTGGCAACGTTGGTGAGCAACATGTAAGTTTGCTATTCCGTGGCAAAGCACAAGCACTCAACTAGTGATCTCAAAATTTCAGGCAGCGGTAGAGAGCAAAATAATTTCGGGAAATGACTGAAAGATGGCACCGTATTTTTCTTGATTTCTCAAATGGATAGATCCCTCTGAGGTATGTATAAGAGATTACTATACGTGGTGTTTTCTCTTGTCGAGGCAGCAGCAGTAAACACACACCATCAAGAATCTCTCCCAAATGTTTCCATTTAATGTGTATGACCAATACTCATTTACCAGCTCGCGAAAGAGAGATCCTTCAGTTTCCATGAGCTTCACGGGTTTTGTAGCTCATTAGTGTGATTTTAGTTCAAATTTCAATTGTTATACTATTTATGTCCAAAATATAAGACGTTTTTGCAGTTCAAAGGCAACTAAGAAACGTGGAGTAGAAACTTACAATAATAGCACATTGTCCATGCGTTTCAAAGAACAAACAATTGTTGGCACTCTATTGTCAAAAACAAACAATTGTTGGTGGTATATTGTGAAAGAAATAAACAATTATTGGTTGGCTGCTATATTTCTTCAAGTCTCAGGCACCTTCCAAATTATGATCAGATAGTTGTTGTCCTCCGTCAGCATCACTCGTGTATAAGTACAAACTAAATGTTGCTACAGTTTGTGTACTTCCAAGTCTTCCAATTACCACAAGTTTAGGCTATTGATGTGCTTCGAGAATTAGTTTATAATAACACACTGATAGTGATAACTCTATAATAAGAATAATAAAACATTGATAGCCCTGTTAAGTGGAAACAGGCATCTGAGATCAACGCCAAGCTTTCCTTCTCCAACGATGAGATCGTATCAAATTTCTCCACTAGATTCTCCCTAATTTTTCCTTCCACACATGCATGCATGGTTGACGGAGAGCGATTTAATTCGAAAAACATCACCTCAGCCTGAATGGAGTCAACAGAACCATATCCCAAAGAAAAAGAGGAAAAGGAAAAAAAAAACGGAACCATCCATATGATCGCAAAATTTCTGGTAGCGGTAGAAGGCAAAATAATTTCCGGAAATTACTGAAAGATGGCACCATATTTTCTTCAAACCTCAAATGGATAAATCCCTCTGAGGTATATGTCAAGAGATTAATTACTATATATGGTGTTTTCTCTTGTCAAGGAACCATCAATAAACACACACCACCAAGGATCTCTTCTAAATGTTCCCGTTTGATGTGTATGACCAGTACTCATTGACCAGCTCGCGGACGAGAGATCCTTCAGTTTCCATGAGCTGCCTTTGGCCCATGCTCCAGCTCGACCAATCTTCAGTAACTGTATGGCAAGATCTTGATTATTACAATGAAGAACAAAGCTCTAATCTGCACCATGGTCTGTCTCAAAAATTGTAAACTTGTTACGTGGGTGTACCGAAGTACAGCATGCAAGCTTTAATGGCTGGGATTTGCTTTTTTCTGAAAACAAGGAACCACCCCTAATCACCCATGTTGAAGGACAAACAATTTCGATTGAGCAGAGGAAGTGCACATCGCTCAAGTGCTGCCTTTGTCAATTGTTACACTACACCTCCCACCAACTTCTTATCGGTTCGCAAATCCGGTGAGGCAAAATGTGTTCTTTGTATTGGTTTACTCTAATATCTCGAAAATCTAGAGTCTGCATTATGGACTGTTCCACCCAACAGAGAACCTACATATATGGATTGTGCGGTGATGGGAAAACTGCCGCTTGCACATATATATAGTGTTGATTCCCCTGCTACCAAAAGAGCTCATCGGGTCATCATATTGCCATGACCATTTGCATTACTATGGCGTGGTAGATGATCATGCTTTTGTGTTCCGCAGAAATGCAGTTTTCACTACCGGAATCGCCCCTTCACCTCTATCAAAAAGAAAACACTAAGCTCTGAAATCAGAATCCGAGAGCTCGCTCCATGGCAAGAACTGCATGATAAAACAGGGAAAATGTGGGTCCAGATCTCCCATATCCGAATCACAGTTATGTACCCTGTATCCACACCATGCGTGCGCCATCCCGATTAAGAAGACGGCACATCAACCACTGCTCTCAACATAAACGAACCTGGGCTGAAAGCTGGCCTTGAGATCTGGATTTGGTTTTGCTCTAAAGCTGATTATGTTCAGGGGTAAGTATATTTTTCGTCCTCGAACTCTTCTGGAAGTTGAGAAATTGTCCCTCGACTTCAAAACCATCCAAAGTCAGTCCCTCAACTATTTAAACAGGATACTTTTCGTCCCTCATAATGCTTAAGGTGGTTTTACTATGGCGTGGACCCTGTTTTGACTGAAACCGGCCACGTGGACTGGTTTTGACTGCCACATCAACTAAGTATTTGTGCATGAGTATGTGTGTGCGCGTGTGTACAAGTGAGAACAAGAGAAAAGGGAAGTGTTTGCACTGAATATAGCTTAACAAAATCTGAATATAACTGAAAATAGTTTGGACATTTCGGGGCATTGTATTGAGTTTAGTTGAACATGGTCTGAGCCCAATTTAGTTGAACATAGTCTGACAAAGTACTAAATGGGAAAGGGAAATAATACTGAATATAGCTTACAATCAACGATAACCATGAATTCTCACATGGTCTGACATAAGAACAGACAGCAACAAACAAGCACTAGTCTGGTAGCTTTGCTGGCACTTTCTTTGCTCTTTTATTTCCGCCAACTTGGGAACTTGCCGGGCTGAGGGTAACGTTGACAGTAAAGGATGAACTGGAGTTCACAGCGCAGCCGCCACCAGGCTCAACCAGCAACCGCGAGCCTCAATCACCACCGCCCATGCGGGAATCGCCGTCGCAGCCGCTGCCTAAACCGCCGCCGCCCAGAACTGGTCGTGCTCAAGGTCGCCACCCCGTACCCTAGCAGCCACCACCACAACCACTGTGCTCAGCCAGCAGCCACCGCGCCTTTTGATCCGGAACAAGCACGTGATCAACAATTCAACATCAATTATTAATGATATCATATCAAAATTTTCCACTAGATTCCCTAATTTAGTTTTGTCCAAACATGCATGCATGGTTGATGCCTGGATTAAATCGAAAAGCATCACCTCAGCCTGAATGGGGTCAACAGAACCATATTATTTCGCAATAAAACAACAGAACCATATTCGAACAAAAAAGAAAACAGAACCGGCACCGGCACCGCCTAAGGTAGGTATGCTTTTTTTTTTGTTCCGTTCAGCCTCAGCGCTTTCGAAGAGTGGCAATAGTCAACGAACATAGGCTAAACCGTATGTAGCTCGAACTTTCAGGTAGCTGTAGAGAGCAAAAAAATTTTTTTCCGGGAAATGACTGAAAGATGGCACCGTATTTTCTTCAGATCTCCAGTAGATGAATCCCTCTGAGGTATGTCAAGAGATTAAACTATATATGGTGTTTTCTCTTGTCGAGGCAGCAGCACCAAACACACACCGTCAAGAATCTCTTCTAAATGTTTCCGTTTGATGTGTATGACCAGTACTCGTTCACCAGCTCGCGGAAGAGAGATCCTTCAGTTTCCATGAGCTTCGAGGGTTTGTCATACTCCGCTACTTTCCCTGGAAATCAATGTAGCTCATTAGTGTGGATTATGGACTATGGAACACTATGCTGCGGAACAAATAAGATGGCAATAAGAGGACCGTACCATCACTCATTGCAAGTACCATGTCGCAGTCCATAACTGTTGGTATACGGTGGGCGACCGTAATAACGGTGCAATGTTTGAATTCTGTCCGGATCGTTTTTTGAAGGACGGCGTCTGTTGTGTTGTCTATAGAGGCTGTTGCTTCATCAAGGACCAAGATGCGGCACCTTTTCAAAAGTGTGCGCCCCAAACAAAAGAGCTGCCTTTGGCCCATGCTCCAGTTCGACCCGTCTTCCGCAACTGTATGGCAAGATCTTGATTAGCACAATGAAGAACAAAACTCCAGACGTCATGCTATCCGATTGGTCCAACTCATATGCCTAGGACTACCAGCAGTTTGACCAATTTAGTGGCACATGCATTATGAGACCCCTACTTTGAGTTCTGACATTGACTACTTGACTAGAGCATAATTTATGTTTGCCTAATTTGTTAGGGCAATAAAATAAACAATAGAATCGTACCAAGTGAATCCAATCCCTGTTTCTTCTCCTGGACAGCTTCAAGAAGTTGACATTTGTCAAGAACCTGCAACATGAACAGAGAAAGGTAACCAATTTAGTGATTCTTTTTAAGATATATGTACGCCATAAACAGAGAAAGGTAACTTGTCATCTGACATGCCCCTAGATCCGTTTACTCATCCCAATTTGATAAGGTGCTGAACTTTCTGACGTCAAAGTGCCTTCATCATAATCCTATCTGATCAATGGGTAAGGCAAGAAAAGGCAACATAGATATCTGTGTACATCTTACCTCCCATATTTGCTGATCCGAGAATTGCCCAAGAGGATCTAGATTGTATCTTACTGTACCCTGAAAAAGTGTTGGATCTTGTGGAATGATGCCCAAACGCGAACGCAGGTCATGCAAGCCTATTGTACTGATGTCCACAGAGTCTATAATTATTTTCCCTTCAGCAGGTTCAACAAGGCGAAACAATGCACCAATTAAAGTTGTCTTGCCACTTCCTGTTCGACCAACAATACCAATCTTATCTCTACCTTGAAATTTGCAAGTGATACCATGTAGTACAAGGGGTGCATCTTCCCTGTACCTAATCTGTCAAACGAAAATCAATAGCGTACGTGTTAGTGTTTTTAAAGGATGTACCTAGTCAGACATACATGTATATATTATTATTTGATTACCTTCAGATCTTTAAGCTCCACGCTGCCAACTTGGGGCCAATCTGGTGCTGGTCGGTTTTCTTCAATAACTTCTGGTGCTTCACTCGGAATGTCCATGTACTGGTTCACCCGTTCCACAGATATTATTTTATTTGCGAGGTCACATTGCTTTTGTATGGTGTTAACAAAGGAATTATTTAGGGAAAGGCCATAGGACAATGCCATTCCAATAAAACCTGCCCAGTATTGATATAAAGTAATTAGTTTTCTGATGAGAATGTTATTTCTTTATAACCTGGTCGATATTAAATAAGTATATTTTCAATGACTTTGGCACATAGACATTGGGCATATAATGTGACACTAATTCCATTCTAGAAGGAAAGTAGGCTTTCATAGCAAAAGCTAAAATTTCATAACACCTAATACCAGGAGCCTATGAAAACATAGATAAAAGATTCTTTCACTGCATGTAACGTTTTACTGCAAATCAGATGCATGCAGGAATCAATCGTCATAGAACTTGTAAGCTACCGTAAGTTTGTCAGGCCGGGGGTGTTATCCTCCTTCTCGAAAGAAAAAGAAAAACATAAGCTTGTCCAGCCCTTCAAACAATTATGTGATGGTTGTACTTACAATAAGCTACTTACCAGGGCTAAAAGTTCCTGCAGGAAGAAGAGCCATGACAAAGGCAGAAGAAGAAAGAACCACAGCACCCATTATTTCCAGACGTTCAATTAACCATTCAGTTGCTGCAAAATTAAAGAAGTATGGACCGGCATTCTTGTCAACAAGCTCCAGATTTTTGGCAAAGAAACGATCTTCCTCCTCAAAGGCACGTATTGTTATAGCCCCTGAGATCGATTCACCTAAATGATTTGCTAGAGCAGACTTGGTGGTTCCGTTGATCCGCATCAATTCCTTAGCTGAGGCTAAATAGTACCTCTGCATGAACAAACATAACAATTCTCAGTCGATGGGAATTGTGAAACGAACAGAGAAAACTAATTCACCTCTAGGATGGAAATAGCAATGAAATAACCAAAGAAAGGGGATTTAGCCAGACAGAAAAAAAGCCACACCAATTACCTGCAACTGAATTACCAAAACTATCATCGGCAGTGCTACAAAGAGAACTTGCCATACAACAACAGCCAATACCCCCACATTGCTATATGCGTTTAAGCTGGAACTGAGGCTAAACATGAATGCAAATGGAATATCAAGGTCAACGATACTCAAATCTGAAGAGACCTGCAGGTTGGGGGAGAGGGAGTTAATTCATAATTACAAAACGTACAACTGTAAAACATAATTGTGGTTGTCACTTCTTCCAGAAATTTTACCCGGCTAAGAATCCTTCCTTGAGGAGTAGAATCAAAGAAGGACATAGGTGCACGGAACAATGAATTGAGTAACTGGGAAAATAAGGATCTTGAAGTTTGGATGCCAAGAACAACGACAAATAAAGATCTCGATAGCACAAAGATCATTGTGCAAACTCCAATACCAACGTACACAGAAATTAACTTCAGTGTACTAACATGAGGATTTTGGACATTGGCAGCCATCCATGAATTCTGGGATATTTGCCCAGCTAAGAAAACTATGTGAGACATAACAGAAAGAGAGGCATACAAGAAGCCTTTATTCTGGCGCAGGTAGAGCATATAGGGCTTAAGACCTGTATCCCCTGATTCTCTTTCCTCTTTCTTGATCAGTTGATCTACTGGTGATGGCCCCACAGACTCTATGTATCTGTTTACATGAATTCCATCTGTCTCCTTTGTTGGTATTTCCTTTGCTCCGTGGGGGGCATACTGTTAGGATCTTGAACACCGACAGTATCTTTATGTGCATTTACAAGGTACTTGAATTCTTGGCAATCTGCCAATAAATCTAGATAAGGTGCAGACCGAATAACCTCCCCATCTGACATTAACTGCCAAAAAATATCAGTAGTTTTAGTAGAAATCGACAAAAAAAATACAGCTCGCTACAAATATATAAATGAGTGGCATATAAATCATGAGAGAGAGAGAGAGAGAGAGAGAGAGAGAGAGAGACCAGAATGGAGTCAAATACAGGTAGAAAATCCACTTGGTGGGTGACCAAAAGAACAGTCTTGTCAGATAGAACACCCATGACATAATCCTGTCACACAAGTTACATTAAAGGTTATTCAGTCAAAACAGTTCGTAATAAAAAAAAGGAATACAATCTGAGTCTGCTGATAAGGTAGGTTCTTACATTGAAGAGGCTTGTTGCTGTATGGGCATCAACGGCACTGAAAGGGTCATCAAGAAGATATATGTCTGCATTCTGGTATAGTGCACGAGCAAGCTGAACACGCTGCTTCTGACCACCACTTAGATTTACTCCTCTCTCCCCAATTTGTGTACGGTCGCCGAATGGCAGCATTTCAAGGTCCTTGACCAATGAGCATCTCTCAATTGTTTCTTGGTATATCTGTCTGTCCATCAAAGATCCGAAGAGGATATTATCCTGTACAGTTCCTGTTTGGATCCATGCAGTCTGAGAAACATATGCTATTTTCCCACAGACTTCAATCTGAAATATGAACATAAAGGTTAATGATTTGATATTAGTTAAAAAAATAGTGCATGAATTTTACGATAACAAAAGGGACAAAAAACAGGATATTAATTAACGTAATTTTGTAGTTAATGATCTGAAATATTAACGTTATGAATTTACGATAACAATAAATTGCAGGAGCAACAATATTTTAGTGCATGAGAAAACCTAAAAGGGATAACTAAAGAACATCATGTATTTGGGATAACAAAAGTATGTCATAACCTAACAATTTTGGCAGCCATTTGATTTTCTAGTTAGAAAAAAGAAGAAGATAATCGAAAAGCATACCGTGCCTTCAGTTTTGGGGACCTCTCCAAGTACAGCAGCCAAAAGCGTTGACTTCCCTGATCCTACCTCTCCACAAATTGCAACCTTTTCTCCAGCTTTCACCACCAGATTTATATTGTTTAGAGTTGGTTTTGATGGATTCTCATCCCAGGAGAAACTGCATGAGTTCATCACTATTGGGCAATCGATGCTCACGCGGTATTTCTTCCTAACTTGTCCATTCAGCTCAGGTGCATCAAGAAACTTTGATATCCGAGTGAAACCAACCTTAGCTTGTATCAGCACTGCAATAACATCGACAGTCCTAGGCCAAGATAAGCCAACCCCAAACAGCCACTGAAGACCACTGCAGCCAACTGCAGTGGTGAGCCGAGTGCGACGAGCCCTTGAGCAGACGCTCTACTCTTCGGGATTTTGATAAGCAGCTGGAGCGCGAGCGCGAGGACAAGCAGCAAGGCGATGCTAGTCGCCACCAGATGATTCGTGCAAGTGGAAGAGTCGAAGACTTCCTTGAAGGCACATGAAAGCACATCTTGGTTGGAGCATATTGGACCCCCACACAAGTTCATCATCCAAGAACCTGATGAAATGGCCGAGTATTAGAGTGAGTAGCTATTTGTGGCTGTCGTGGTTTGCATTATTTATAAAGCGGGGCGAAAGCCTTTTTCGGTAAATGATGTAGCTATGTAACAAAAGAAAGGTGAGGCGAGGACTAACCTGTGAGGGACCCCATCTGTGCGATCTCGATTACACCGCCAAGTTGATCAGGTTCCTCTTCCTGCCCTGCAGCGACAAATGAAACAATTGTTTGCTGAACACAGTGACAAGGAACAGTATTAAAGGAGAAGTGTTGTTTTCTGAACAAACGGACAAAGAACAGATACTAGAACAATTTGTGCTGGAGCAAGATCATAATTGTTTGCATGTACCCCACATATATTCCCATGCCCACACAAGACCAAAGATTGATGTGCGGCATTTATAATTAAAAAATAATCAAGGAACCCCAAAGCTGCCCTGTTCTTCATGACCACCGTCAGAAGTTCAGAACAAGAAGATGAACTGTATGCAGGAGCGGCCATCAGCTGCTGTGTTTCCTCACGAATCACCATGGAAAGATAGATCAGTCGGGACAACGCTCGATTACCATTTACCAAATACGGAAGAGAAAAATCCCCTTCCGCATTGACCCGCATTTCTTTTTCTCCTCCAAAACTTTTGCAGACTCAAAACTTTTCCCCTTTTACTTCCCTGATGACTCGGTTCCTCATTGATTGAGAAGGTGGGCAATGGTGGCAGTACTGACCTGTATAGCGGCTACGGCGGCGGCCTCCTCGGCGTCTTCGCTGGCCGCGAGATCCTCTGCGTGTTGACGGGCGGCAGGCCACTCACGCGCAGCTCCTGGTCTCGGCGGGCCGCGGGCCTTTTCATTGGAGGCCGGAGGTGGGTGGGTGGGAGTTGCGGCGCTTGATGACAGAAGGAAGGACGGAGGTAGGAGCCGCCGCGCTAGATGACAGGGGCGGAGAGGGACGTGGCGCGCGCGTTCGTCACTGCTCGCGTCGTCGCGGCCCGCCGGCAAGCCGCAGGTACCCGGGGGCTGTGGCTGTCGGGCGTGCCGTGCCCCGCATCGCTTCTCCTCCGCCGGCAGTGAGACTAGTGATAACCGTACACGTGGATGGTCGACTGTAATGAGTGGCAGGACAAAGAACACAAAAATAATACTCCCTCGGTTTCATTTTACTTCGCATATAAGATTTGGTCAAAGTCAAACTACACAAAGTTTGACTAAATTTATGTAAAAATATATGAACATCTACAATACTAAAACTATATAGTATGAAAATATGTTTCATGATGCATCTCATAATATTGATTTTGTATTATGAATGTTTATATTTTTTATATAAAGTTAGTCAAACTCAACAAAGCTTGACTTTGACCACACCTTATATGCGGACTAAAAAGAACCGGAGGGAGTAGTAGAAAATTATAACCATATTCTAATCTAGATCACCTAGCGATGACTACAAGCACTTGAGCGAGTTGAAGGCGCGCCACCCTCATCGCCTCTCCCACATACTAGAGCCGGACAATACTCGTTGTAGTAGGCAATCGGGAAGTCGCCGTGTTAATGTCCCAAAGGACCATCGCACCAGAATAACACACGTCGCTGATGAAGAGAAGAGTAGATCGGAAGGACACAAGCTGTAGACACACGAACGCGGGCGAATGAAGACCGGATCCAAGCAAACCAACCAAGACAAACCAAGATAAATACCGACAGAATCACGCAAGACCGGTCTGAGACTCACCTCTACACGCCTTCCGACGATGCTAAACGTGCCGCCAGGACAGAGGTTAGGCAGGGAGAACTTTATTTCATCTTGAGGAAGACGTCGAGCCTCGACACAAATCCTAAACACACTAAAATAACCTAAAAATGGAGCAGGAGCCCTCTGGCCGACACATGTGAAGATCCACAGCGCCTCCATGACCCTGAGGCCACAGGTGACGAGACAGATCGACGATGATGCCAATGGGAGGCAGGAAAAACCGTGTCGCCTAGAGTCGCTTTTGGGAGGAGGGAAAAACTGTTCCCTGGGGACAAATGATTCAGTTGATATACGAATCAAGAGATACTTGATTAATGTTTGCCAAGGAAGTTCAATGTAATATAATCGAGAGATCTTGGCTATCTAAAGTGGCATTGACACCGAGTTCAAGAATTGTACTATGGTTGAGTTTTTGAGTGATGAGGGGATCAAACACTAATATGTCGCCGCATATGCCCCTCGACAAAATGGTGCGGTAGAGAGAAAGAATCAAATACTTATAGAGATGACAAGGACCATGCTTGATTCTATATCTCCATACAAACCTTGGGCCGAAGCCATAAATACAACATGTGATACTTCAAACCGGCCCTACCTCTACAAGCTAAAAAGCAAGGCCCTTTATAAACTCCTAAAACGGGAAATCCTAACGTCAAATACTTTTAACTATTCTATTGTTCAATTATCAATAAGAAAACTGGATTGGCAAAATTTGTTCATAAAACTTACGAGGGCGTATTTTTGTTGGATACTGATAATCCCCAAGTGCAGGGAATCATCATAGCAATTTTCAAAGGTGGAAGTGATAAGTATGGAGTGTCGAACGCACAAGGAGCTAAAGGTAAGATCAATATTCTCTAAAGCCCTATCTGCCACTGATACAACTCTACGTACACCAAATGTTTGCTTCCAACTAGAAACGAGAAATAAAACTACGTTGTGGGTATGAAGAGGATAACTTTGCATGATATCGGAGAGCTAAAATATAAAAGTAGGTGCTGTTATCATAAAGTTAGAATATATTACTAAATATTATAAATAGCGAGTGTGGAATAATGATGGATCCATGTGCGGAAATTGTCCTAGGCAATTGTTAACAAGACCGGTAATCACTATTGCAATTTCATACGAGGGAGAGGCATAAGCTAACATACTTTCTCTTTTTGGATCATATGCACTTATGATTGGAACTCTAGCAAGCATCCGCAACTACTAAAGATCATTAAGGTAAAACCCAACCATAGCATTAACATATCAAGTCCCCTTTATTCCCATACGCCGTGACCCACTTATCCGTGTTTATGCTTCTGTCACTCAAGCAACACAGACAATAAGTAAATCATGAACATATTGCAACACCCTACAACGGGAATCCCTCACGCTTCCGCGACGCGGAGGGCACAATAGGACAGCACCAAAGTAAATCATACAACTCATACCAATCTAGATCATCAATCAACCCAAAGACAAAGGATATCTACTCAAAACATCATAAGATGGCAACACATCAATGGATCATAATATGTGGCACAAAGCACCATGTTCAAGTAGGGATTACAGCGGGGTGCGGGAGAGTGGACTGCGTAAAAGAGATGAGGATGGTGATGTTGATGAAGACGATCACCACGGCGATGATTCCCCTCCCGATGGCACTCCGTCACCACCGAGAGAGAGGAGGAGAAGTTCTCCCATTTGTGCTTCCTCCTCCATGGACTCCCCCTAGATGTGGAGACATTCTCCCCCTGGATCTTGGCCTTCATGGCGATGATGGCCCCTCCGGGATCCTCCTCCATGGCCTCCGACGATGATGGCCCCCTTCGGCAGGGTGCCAAAGAGGGCCTAGATTGATTTCTCGTGGCTACAGAGGCTTGCGGCGGTGGAACTTCCGATCTAGGTTATTTCCCGAAGGTTTCTGTATTTATAGGAGGGGATGGCGTTGATTTCAAGTCAGGGGGGTCCCCGAGGTGTCCACGAGATAGGGGGAGCGCCCCCCACCCTCGTGGGGCCCAGGGACTCCCCTCCGGTAGATTTTTGTTCCAGTATTTTTTATATTTCCCAGAAAAATTCTTCGTTGATTTTCATCGCGTTCCGAGAACTTTTATTTCTGCACAAAAACAATACCACGGTAGTTCTGCTGAAAACAACGTCAGTCCGGGTTAGTTCTAATCAAATCATACCAAAATCATATAAAAGTATTGTAAACACGGCATGAATACTTCATAAATTATAGATACGTTGGAGACGGATCGGCATCCCCAAGCTTAATTCCTGCTCGTCCTCGAGTAGGTAAATGATAAAAGAAATAATTTATGAAGTGTGAATGCTAGTAAATGCACAAGTTTGATCAATGATAATTTCAATCACCTCTTTCTAGCATCATTATATGTCATAATAATAGCTCATCTCATAAAACTTTTCATGATCAAGTAACAAGCTATTCACATGTTAAAGTATAGATCATAAACTTTCTTGAAACTAACAAACTATATTCTCAGTCATCAAACAATTGCAATTCATCTTATTTTCAGGAAGGGTCTATGTCAGAGCTTTGATTCAGCAAACTCCACATACTCAACTATCATTTAATCTTTCACAATTGCTAACACTCACGTCATATTTATCGGTTCAAAGTTTTAATCGGACACAGAGAAAGATAGGGGCTTATAGATTCGCCTCCCAACCTTTTACCTCCAGGGTAAAGTCAACAATAATAGTTCATGATAACTTACATCCAATTGGATATATATATCAGGATCTTTCCAACACAATTCGCTTGCCAAAGGATAAAATGTAAAAAGGAAAGGTGAAGATCACCATGACTCTTGTATAAGGTAAAAGACAAGAATAAAAGATAGGCCCTTCGCAGAGGGAAGCAGAGGTTTTCATGTGCTTTTAAGGTTGGATGCACAAAATCTTAATGCAAAAGAACGTCACTTTATATTGCCTCTTGTGATAGAGACCTTTATTATGCAGTCCGTCGCTTTTATTTCTTCCCTATCACAAGTTCGTATAAAGCTTATTTTCTTCGCACTAATACATCATACATATTTAGAGAGCAATTTTTATTGCATGCACCGATGACAACTTACTTGAAGGATCTTACTCAATCCATAGGTAGGTATGGTGGACTCTCATGGCAAAACTAGTTTAAGGGATATTCAGAAGCACAAGTAGTATCTCTACTTGATGCAAATAATTTGGCTATCATGAGAGGGAAAGGCAAGCTCAACATGTTGGATGATCCATGACAATATACTTTATTTCGGATATAAGAAAACATAACCCATTACGTTGTCTTCCTTGTCCAACATCAACCTTTTAGCATGTCATATTTTTAATGAGTGCTCACAATTACAAAAGATGTCCAAGATAGTATATTTATATGTGAAATCTCTCTTCCTTCAATATTCTTTCATGAATTGTTCAAGTGACCAATTCTGCATTTGCTAACTTTCAATAAGTTTACTACCTATACTTATTACGTGTGAAGTCATTACTCCCCATGGTATAAGCATATGAAACATATATAAATTCATATTTATGATATTCAATTCATTCAACCATTTACTCATAGGATATACATGAAGCACGTCAGTAAATGGCAAACTAATCCAAAAAGATATAAGTGAAGAACACTGAGTAGTCAAATAATTAACTAGCCATGGGAGGATTCTTTTTCATTCAAGATATTCAGATCCAATGATTTTATTCAAACAACAAGTAAAATGAAAATACGCTCCAAGCAAAACACATATCATGTGATGAATAAAAATGTAGCTCCGGGTAAGGTATACCGATGGTTTTGAAGACGAAAGAGGGAATGCCTTTCGGGGCATCCCCAAGCTTAGGCGCTTGAGTCTTCCTTGAATATTACCTTGGGGTGCCTTGGGAATCCCCAAGTTTAGGGTCTTTCCACTCCTTATTCTCTTCATATCGATATCTCACCCAAAGCTTGAAAACTTCAATCACATAAAACTTAACAGAACTTTGTGAGATAGGTTAGTATGATAAAGAGTAAACCATTCACTTTGGTACTGTCAAAGACAAGTTTCATAATTGTTATCACACAATTCCTACTGTACCGTATCATTTCTACAATTTATATTGAGAAATATAAGCCATAGAAACTAGAAAACAAGCAAACTATGCAATGAAAACAGAATCTGTCAGAAACAGAACAGTCTGTAATGATCTGAACAACAACCATACTTCTGATACTCCAAAAATTATGAAATAAATAGGTGGACGTAAGAAATTTGTCTATTAATCTTCTGCAAAAAGAATCAACCTAAAAGCACTCTCCAGTAAAAAAATGGCATCTATTCTCGTGAGCGCAAAGTTTCTGTTTTTTTACAGCAAGATTGCAAAGACTTCACCCATGTCTTCCCAAAGGTTCTACTTGGCAAAAACACTAATTAAAACATAAAACTACATATAAACAAAGGCTAGATGAATTAGTTATTACTAAACAGGAACAAAAAGCAAGAAACAAAAATAAAATTGGGTTGCCTCCCAACAAGCGCTATCGTTTAACGCCCCTAGCTAGGCATGATGATTTTAATGATGTTCACATAAAAGATAAGAATTGAAACATAAAGAGAGAATCATGAAGAATATGACTAGCACATTTAAATCTAACCCAATTCCTATGCCTAGGGATTTTGTGAGCACATAATTTATAGGAACAAGAATCAACTAGCATAGGAAGGCAAAACAAGTATAACTTGAAAACTTTAAGCAGATATTATTGCAAATCTTACAAGCATGTATTCCTCCCTCATAATAATTTTCAGAGGCATCATGAATGAATTAAACCATATAACCATCACATAAAGCATTCTTTTCATGATCTACAAGCATAGAAATTTTCTACTCTCCACATAAGCAAAATTCTTCTCATTCGGAATAGTGGGATCACTAATTCCTAAAGTTGACACTCTTCCAAACCTACTTTAGATGATAGTATTATTCATACTCCAAAAGATATAAGTGAAGTTCATGGAGCATTCTTAAATTAATATAGACTAACCAATACCCAAGCTCAAAATATGTAAGTGAAGCACACGAAGCATTCTATAAAATCATACTCAAAAGATTTAAGTGAAGCACAAAGAGCAATTCTATAAATCATACTTAAAAGATATAGTGAATCACATGAATTATTCTATAAATCAATGAAGGGCTATATCATACTAGCATGGTTCTTACAGGAAAAACAAAAACACAAATCATGTGAACAAAACAAAAACCAAGGTATACCGATATTTGTTGAAGAAGAAAGATGGGATGCCAACCGGGGCATCCCCAAGCTTAGATGCTTGAGTATCCTTTGAAATATTTACTTGGGGTGCCTTGGGAATCCCCAAGCTTGAACTCTTGCCTCTCTTTATTCTTCTCATATTGATAGCTCCTCGATCTTTGAACACTTCATCCACACAAAACTTTAACAAAAACTTTGTGAGATCTGTTAGTGTAATAAAGCAAACTACCACTTTAAGGTACTGTAATGAAATCATTCTTTATTTATATTGGTGTTAAACCTAATGTATTCCAACTTCTCTATGGTTCATACCCCCCGATACTAGCCATAGATTCATCAAAATAAGCAAACAACACGGGAAAAACAGAATCTGTCAAAAACAGGACAGTCTTTAGTAATCTGGAAGTTTAGTAAACTTATGTAACTCCTAAAATTATGAAATAAATATGAAAATTTTAAAACTTTGTACATAAGTAATGTTCAAGAAGTTTTAGAGCCATTTGAACTTCCAGTAAAAAATGTAAAATCACGTGCTACAGCCAAAGTTTCTGTTTTTGTTCTGCACATAGTAAACAAGCAATCTAATCATCCTAAAACCAAAGCTTGGCACATTATTTTTATAATACAATGGATATATACAAGGGGATTATTATTTACAGATAAACTTCCATGAAAAATTCTACATTGTTTCCGTGAGCATGAACACAAGTGCTGAAGGTCGACCCTCACTTCTTCAATGCATAACTTTCCAATCACTTCTCTTTTTGAAAAACTTTTTTAGGCATGAGAGGCAAGTAATTATTTTTTTTGTATTTTCATTCTTTAATTTTTTTGTATGTTTCACCCACAACTAAACAGAAACAAAAAGGAAAAACAAAATCTACTTAGTGAAGAAAGCAAACAAGCACACACGAGAATATCAGCCCCACACTATTGCTCCCCGGCAACGGCGCCAGAAAAGAGATACGGGTCAAACTCCCACACTTACCAGGTTCTCAATAAATCCACCAGATGTATCGAGTAAATAGAAAATGTGGAGTTTGATGAGGATCATAATGGCTCTCCTTCACAAGCTATAAGGACTATGGGAATTTGCCACATTCTTTCACAAGAAACACCCCCAAATTCAAGTAGAAAAAGGAGTAAGAGCCCCTTTTGTGGATCCCCAAGGGAATTCATCACCCCCAACTTGAGTGCAAGATGCCATGGAAGATCAAATACCTATCTAAGAACATGATAAAGTCTCTCAAGTCCCCGAGAAAGATCAATGGCAAGCTCAACCAAGTGATGACACACCAAATACTGAGGCCCAAGATCAAGCTCAAGTGCAAGATCAAGCTCGAGATCAAATTATCTCAACGCGTCCGTGCATACCTAGTGATGAAACACTTATGTTGAAGAAGCAAAAAGTGGCAAAGTCTTGATCACCTCACCGACAACATTCTTGGAAGCATCTCTAATGGGGGTAACTACTCGTAAATGCTTGGCAAACTCTTGTGAGTATTACTCGTTTGTCTCTTGTGTTGAACCCCTTAATGTAGACGAAGTTTTAGATAACTCATATTGGATAGATATTATGCATGAAGAACTCAACACCTTCACCCACAACAAGGTTTGGTTTGTTGTGTAGAGGAGGAAGATATTGCAATGTCACAGGAACCAAGTAGATCTTCAAAAACAAGCAAGATGAATATGGACAAGTTGTTAGAGACAAGGTAAGGTTGGTGGCTCAAGGCTTCACTCAAGTCGAAGGTTTGTACTTCAGTGAAACTTTTACCCCCATTGCTCATCTTGAATCTATTCGTATCTTGCTTGCATATCTTTCACATAATAATTCCAAGTTGTGTCATTGGTGGCTATTGGCTCAATGCGCATGATTTTTTGAATTTGTTTAGTAAGAAATTTACCTCTCTGGCTCTAGAATTCCTCCAAATTTAGTTGTTACCACTGTCTTGATATTTACCACTGAAAGATCGTGGATGTCGTCTAGAGGGGGGGGGTTGAATAGGTGCTTTTAAAATAATTATGGTTTAGGCTTGAATAAATGCAGAATAAACCTAGCGGTTAATTTGTCAAGCACAAAACCTATAACAACTAGGCTCACCTATGTGCACCAACAACTTATGCTAAGCAAGATAAACAACTACGTGATAGCAAGATATATAACATGAAACACTATGGCTATCACAAAGTAAAGTGCATAAGTAAAGGGCTCGAGTAAGAGATAACCAAGGCACGCGGAGACGATGATGTATCCCGAAGTTCACACCCTTGAGGATGCTAATCTCCGTTTAGAGCGGTGTGGAGGCACAATGCTCCCCAAGAAGCCACTAGGGCCACAGTAATCTCCTCACGCCCTCGCACAATGCAAGATGCCGTGATTCCACTAAGGGGTCCTTGAGGGCGGTCACCAAACCCGTACAAATGGCAAACCTTGGGGGCGGTCACCGAACCCGTACACTTTGGCAACCCTTGGGGGTGGTCACCGAACTCGTACACTTTGGCAACCCATTACTTCCCCCGGGAGGTTCCGGTAACCCCTCGGTACTCCGATAAATACCCGACACACTCTGGAACCATTCCCGTGTCTGAATACCACCTTCCAATATATCAATCTTTACCTCTCGACCATTTTGAGACTCCTCATCATGTCTGTGATCTCATCCGGGACTCCAAACAACCTTTGGTCACCAAAACACGTAACTCAAATAATACATATCGTCATCGAATGTTAAGCGTGCGGACCCTACGGGTTCGAGAACTATGTAGACATGACCAAGACACCTCTCCGGTCAATAACCAATAGTGGAACCTGGATGCTCATATTGGTTGCCACATATTCTACGAAGATCTTTATCGGTCGAACCGCAATGTCAACATACGTTATTCCCTTTGTCATCGATATGTTACTTGCCCGAGATTCGATCGTCGGTATCTTCATACCTAGTTCAATCTCATTACCGGCAAGTATCTTTACTCGTTCCGTAATGCAACATCCCGCAACTAACTCATTAGTCACATTGCTTGCAAGGCTTCATATGATGTGCATTACCGAGAGGGCCCAGATATACCTCTTCGATACTCGGAGTGACAAATCCTAATCTCGATCTATGCCAACCCAACAAACGCCTCCGGAGATACATGTAGAGCATCTTTATAATCACCTAGTTACGTTGTGACGTTTGATTCCTCCGGTGTCTGGGAGTTGCATAATCTCATAGTCTGAGGAATATGTATTTGACATGAAGAAAGCAGTGGCAATAAAACTGAACGATCATTATGCTAAGCTAACGTATGGGTCTTGTCCATCACATCGTTCTACTAATGATGTGATCCCGTTCCTCAAATGACAACGCATGTCCATGGCTAGGAAACTTAACCATCTTTGATCGATGAGCTAGTCTAGTAGAGGCATACTAGCACTAGTAGAAAAATGGGCTTACGTTCGGGCCAGATAAGCCCATTAGTCCCGGTTCAGTCACGAACCGGGACCCATGGGCCCATCGGTCCCGGTTCGTGAGGCCAGGGGGCCTGCCGGGCCTCGTGAGGGCATTGGTCCGGGTTCGTCTGGCCTCTTTGGTTCCGGTTGGTGGGAAGAACCAGGACCAATGGGCCTCGCTCCTGGCCCACCACCATTGGTCCCGGTTGATAGCTTAAACCGGGACCAAAGGCTGCCCTTTAGTCCCGGTTCATGCCACAAACCGGGACCAATGAGATGCCTAAATAAGTAGGAACAAAATAAAATAAATAAGTAGAAACAAAATAAACTTTAATAAATAAGTAGAAATAAGATAAACTTTAATAAACTAAAATAAATAAACTTTAATAGAATAAATAAAAATAGCAACAGTAAGTAGAAACAAAATAAAATAAATAAAGCAAAAAAAAGAATTTTCAGAAAATAAATAAAAAACAAAAAAGAAAAGAAAATAAATAAGTAATGCTAGTGTAAAAAACGTTCTTATATTTTGGGACGGAGGGGGTAGAAGCAAAATAAACTTTAATAAATAAGTA
>NC_057813.1:13287737-13288264 GCF_018294505.1 Triticum aestivum
AAGAAAAGCAAAAAAAAAGAAAATAAATAAGTAGAAACAAAATAAACTTTAATAAATAAGTAGAAACAAAATAAACTTTAATAAATAAGTAGAAACAAAATAAACTTTAATAAAATAAATAAAACTAGGAACAATAAGTAGAAACAAAATAAAATAAATAAAGCAAAAAAAGTGCCACCTACTGGGCCACCACGGCCTGAATACGACTAAAAACCCAATCATGTGCCAGGATTCAGCCCCGCAGCATGCCCAGTAGGCCCATAAGCACACACTAACAGGTTAGGCCCGAAAGCCTGCAGTTGAGAGGAGCTCAAGAGGGTGGGCGCAGCAGCGCTTATAAACCACTCTCGAGCTCTCTCAACTAGCGAGCTGGGACTAAACTTTGGTCGCGACGCGGGCAACACAGGGCCTTTGGTCCCGGTTGGTGGCACCAACCGGGACTAAAGGGGTGCATTGGTACCGGTTCGTGGCACCAACCGGGACCAATGCTCTGGGTATATAAGCAAGACTTGTCAAAAATTTCAGTT
>NC_057813.1:13288274-13289564 GCF_018294505.1 Triticum aestivum
GGACCAAAGGCCTCTGCTTCCCGCCCTTTGGGCTGCCGAAAAGAGACCTTTGGTCCCGGTTGGTGGCACCAACCAGGACTAAAGGGGGGCATTGGTCCCGGTTGGTGCCACCGACCGGGACCAATGCTCTGGGTATATAAGCAAGACTTGTCAAAAATTTCAGTTTTCATCGCATTCCCCTCCCCCTCGACAGCCCCGACCTCCACGCCGCCGCCTGCCGCCATCACCGTCACCCATGCTGTCGCCCGCGCCCGTCGTCACCGCCGTCTGCCCCCGCCGTCGTTGCTGCACCGCATCTTCCCCGACGCTGTCGCTCTGCCTCGTCGTCGTCATCATCGCCCCTGTCACCGCGCCCTCGCCGTCGCCGCCCCTTCCTCCGCGACCTCGCCATCGTCCAACGCCTCCGCAACCTCGCCGTCACCTCCGCCTCCCCGACCTCGTCGTCGCCTCCTCGCGCTGGCCCTTGCCTTGCCCTGCGCGCGCCACCTCTGCCTCAGGCCGGCCCCGACCTCGCCGTCGCCGACGCCGCCCACAATGAGCCCCTGCGCACCTGCCCTGCCACCGCCGCCGTATAATGTTTTTTTGTTCATAGATGTGATGCTTTTTTCATATATGTTCATGTATATATGTTGATGTATGGATATATGTATGATGTTTTTTGCATATATGTTGATGTAATGTTTTTTTGCATATATATATGATGTTTTTTTCTTCATAGATGATCATATGATTTTTTTTGTTCATAGATGATCATATATATGATGTATGCATGGATGTGGATGGAATATGATGTTTTTTTGTTCATAGAATATGATGTTTTTTGTTCATAGAATATGATGTTTTTTTATTCATAGATTTTTTTGTTCATGAGAGAGGTGGGGACGTCGAGGAAGTTGTACTGTTTAGGGTTAGGGTCATCGAGCAAGAAGGAAAATAAGGAAAAAGAATAAAAGAGGAAGAAGGAAGAAGGAGTAGAAGAGGAGAAAAAAAATAAGAAGAGGAAGTAGAAGAAAAAAAGGAGAAGAAGAAGGAATAGAGGAGAAGAAGAAAAAATAGAAATTTTTTCTTCTTCTCCTCTATTCCTTCTTCTTCTCCTCTTTTTTTCTTCTATTTCTTCTTCTTCTTCTTCTTCTTCTTCTTCTTCTTCTTCTTCTTCTCCTCTTTTTTTCTTCTTCTTCTTTTTATCGGGAATGAGGGTGTCGAGGATCGCCGAGGGGTCAAGGGTCGAGAACTAGGCTAGAGGGTCGTGAGGGTCATAGAGGTGTAGAGGGTCAAGGGTGTGAGGGTTCT
>NC_057813.1:13289868-13314404 GCF_018294505.1 Triticum aestivum
GAGGGTCGACGGTCGTCGAGGGGTCGAGGGTTCAAGGGTTCTAGGGTCGAGGGTCAAGGGTTCGAGGGTTCAAGGGTCGATGGTTCGAGGGTTCGAGGGTCGTCGAGGGGTCGAGAATCACCGAGGGGTCGAGAGGTTGCCTAGTGTCAAAGTATTGAAGAAATCCATGGCTTCATCATTAGCCAGAAGTAACCGGGGCATGATGGTACGAAGTTGTTCAAAGTTATTCTGGAACGGAGTCCCGGATAGGATAATCCGCCTTTTGGTACAAATTTCAGCAAAGAGCTTCCAAATAGCGATATTCAGAAGGCTCTTGGTGTACTTTGTACCAAAAAGCGAATTATCCTATCTGGGATTCCATTCCAGAATAACTTTGGAGAGCTTCGTACCATCATGCGCCTGTTACTTTCGCCTAATGATGAAGACGTGGTTTTGTTGAATCCTTTGACACTAGACCCTAGAAGCGCTGCCGAGGCCACCCAAATTTACCAAGTTAAAAGAGCGTTGTCATCGAGGCCACCCCGAACCCTTTAAGCGTTGCCGAGGCCACCCCAAACCCTAGAGAAGCGTCGAGGCCATTAATTAATATAATTCTTTGTTGTGATTAGCTATAGCTAGGTCTACATTTGCCACTAATATATCCATCTGTCATGTTTGTATAATAATTGCCATGTTGTAATATTTGCAGAAACTATGGAGCACGGCCGAGACAAGGAAGCAGAACGGGTGTTGGGGGACATAATCGTAGCCGGAGGTGATGTCATGTCATATCTCAACAAAACCGATGGTCTGGAAGGAAAGGGTGAAGCAAGCTACGGTTATCAAACAAAAGGAGGAGGAAGGACATGATTATGATGGCTCCGGTGATCGAATGCCGGTGCAAGAAGGAGACCGTGATGACGGCTCCGGTGACCGAACAGAGTCCGGCCAGGTATATATATATATATTAATTAAGCCTGTGCTGACTAGCTAATTGATGCTTCATTGTTTTGGTATCTACACATATTAACTCTCGTCTTTCTTCTTTTTTCTAGCCCTCCGGATCGAGCACAACTTTGGTAAAGAGACGAGGCCCGAAGGAAAAGTTGCGCTCAGATGCAAGGTTCACGATCAAAGCAATCGCGCGCGATGGCCAACCGATTAAACCCCTCCAGACCAAGGGCGCATTTACTGCTCAGTGCGGGGTTCTTGTTAGGGACATGATCCCGGTCAGCATCGAGCTATGGAATCAGCCTAAGAAGGAAGAGCTTCAAGTTTCTTTTGTCGAAGATAGACAGAAAGAGGATCTTTGGAAAGCGCTGAAGGTAAATTTGACCCTACCAGAAGAGGAGGATCTGGAGAATCCAGTTATAGATCCATTGATCAAGTTATTTGCTCTCAAGAAGATAGCAGATCTATTCAGGAAGTGGAAGAATGAGCTGAAAGCAAAGTTTGTCCACAAAGAAAAGACACCGGAATTCATCGGCCGGTATGAGAAGCTCATAGATCAATGGGACACATTTGTGGACAACAAGACATCAGAGAGGAGTAAGAAGATGTCAGCGACAAACAAGATAAATGTTGTGAAGAAGGAGCATCATCATCGCACGGGGTCAGGTGGCTACCTCAAAGCCCGGCCATTGTGGGCCAAGGCTGAGAACGACCTGCTTGATAAAGGAGTCGAACCAGAGACATTGAACTGGCCAGACCGTTGCCGGACTTGGTTCTTCGGGGTTGGCAGAACCTTGGACCCTATAACAGGGAAGTGCCTTTGGACAAGCGAGCAACAGCGAATACCCATCACAAAGCTTTAGGACTATATCGCTGCAGCGCAGGAAGGGACGTTCATACCCAAGAGAGAGAAGGATGAGCTCACAATGGCCCTCGGGGATCCTGAGCACCCTGGACGGACACGAGGCACGCTAGGCTCCGTTCCGTGGAAGGCTGGGTTTCCGGACGCAGGTGGTTAAAAATGCCAAGAGAGGAGGAGGAAAGTGGAGCAGAGCGAACTGCAGGAGTTGCACGCAAGGGTACATAAGCTAGAGGAACGAGAAGCAGTTCGAAGCAAGTGACCTGCCGAAGCTACCCCGAAGCTACCCCGCCATCTCAGTGGAGAAGCAGCATGGCTTCCACCGAGTTGCTTTAGCTGGAGCCTGTCTTCACGGCTCCTTCTAGCTACCCCGTGGATGCTATCACGGAGTCTCAACACTGCCACCTTATGACGTAATGGCATAACTACAAAGTCAAGGCGGCTGTCAGCTCTGTTCGACCTCCTGAACCCGGCACAACTTTTCACTGTCATCCAATTCTAGAAGGATATGCTAGGGTGATGGTGGACGAAATAATGGAGGGATTTGAGGAGCTCGTGCTTGACCACCCTACCGGTGAAGGGGAGACTCGAATGGGTTTTGCTCTGAAGACTCCATGCCTATGGCGGAAGGAGCTCATCAACCTTTCAAACAGGACGCCTCCCCCTCCTCCTCCTCCTCCTCCGGTGAGTCAGGGCACTCTGCCTCCTCCTTCGCCTGCTCCTCTGGTGAGTGATTAGGGCACTCCACCTCCTTCTCCGACGCGTGGAGGCACTCCGCCTCCTTCTCCGCCTGCGCTGGCGCGACTGACCAGCCAGCCTCCTTCTTCTCCGCCTCGTCAGCAAGGGCAGAAGAGACCCGCCGCTGCTTCGGCTACTCTGGCACATCATAGTCCTTCTCCGCCTCGTAAACAATGAAAGAAGACAACCGTAGCCGCTCGGCCTGCTCCGACATCTAGCAATACAGTGATACATCTCCAATGTATCTATAATTTATGAAGCATTCGTGCTATTTTATTATCTGTTTTGAATGATTACGGGCTTTATTATACACTTTTATATTAAATTTGGGACTAACCTACTAACCGGAGGCCCAACCCATATTGCTGTTTTATTGCCTGTTTCAGTATTTCGAAGAAAAGGAATATCAAACGGAGTCCAAACGGAATGAAACCTTCGGGAGCGTGATTTTTGGAAAGAATATGATCTGGGAGACTTGGAGTTCAAGCCAGAGAAGGTTCGAGGAAGCCAGTAGATAGGATGGCGCGCCCACCCCCCTGGGCGCGCCCCTGTCTCCTGGGCCCCTCGAGGCTCCCCGACCGACTTCTTTCGCCTATATAAGTCCACGTACCCTAAAAAGATCGAATAAGAAGATAGATCAGGAGTTTTGCTGCTGCAAGCCTCTGTAGCCACCAAAAACCTCTCGGGAGCCTTTTCGGCACCCTGCCAGAGGGGGAACCCATCACTGGTGGCCATCTTCATCATCCTGGCGCTCTCCATGACGAGGAGGGAGTAGTTCATCCTCGGGGATGAGGGTATGTACCAGTAGCTATGTGTTTGATCTCTCTCTCTCTCTCTCTCTCTCTCTCTCTCTCGTGTTCTCTCTATGGCACGATCTTGATGTATCGCGAGCTTTGCTATTATAGTTGGATCTTATGATGTTTCTCCCCCTCTACTCTCTTGTGATGAATTGAGTTTTCCCTTTGAAGTTATCTTATTGGATTGTGTCTTTAAGGATTTGAGAGCACTTGACGTATGTCTTGCCGTGCTTATATGTGGACAATGGGATATTCACGTGATCCACTTGATGTATGTTTTGGTAATCAACTTGCGGGTTCCGCCCATGAACCTATGCATAGGGGTTGGCACAGGTTTTCGTCTTGACTTTCCGGTAGAAACTTTGGGGCACTCTTTGAAGTACTTTGTGTTGGTTGAATAGATGAATCTGAGATTGTGTGATGCATATCATATAATCATGCCCACGGATACTTGAGGTGACAATGGAGTATCTAGGTGACATTAGTGTTTTGGTTGATTTGTGTCTTAAGGTGTTATTCTTGTATGAACTCTATGATAGATTGAACGGAAAGAATAGCTTCATGTTATTTTACTACGGACTCTTGAATAGATAGATCAAAAAGGATAACTTTGAGGTGGTTTCGTACCCTACCATAATCTCTTGGTTTGTTCTCCGCTATTAGTGTCTTTGGAGTGACTCTTTGTTGCATGTTGAGGGATAGTTATGTGATCCAATTATGTTATTATTGTTGAGAGAACTTGCACTAGTGAAAGTATGAACCCTATGCCTTGTTTCCTACCATTGCAATACCGTTTGTGCTCACTTTTATCACTAGTTACCTTGCTGTTTTTATAATTTCAGATTACAAATACCTTTATCTACTATCCATATTGCACTTGTATCACCATCTCTTCGCCGAACTAGTGCACCTATACAATTTTCCATTGTATTGGGTGTGTTGGGGACACAAGAGACTCTTTGTTATTTGGTTGCAGGGTTGTTTGAGAGAGACCATCTTCATCCTACGCCTCCTACAGATTGATAAACCTTAGGTAATCCACTTGAGGGAAACTTGCTACTGTCCTACAAACCTGTGCACTTGCAAGCCCAACAACGTCTACAAGAAGAAGGTTGTGTAGTAGACATCAAGCTCTTTTCTGGCGCCGTTGCCGGGGAGGTGAGTGCTTGAAGGTATATCTTTAAATCTTGCAATCGAATCTTTTAGTTTCTTGTTTTATCACTAGTTTAGTTTACAAAAGAAAACTACAAAAAAATGAATTGAGTTTGTCTCATACTCTTCATCTTTTTAATATCTTTCGTGAGTATGATGAAAAGGAAAATTCTGCTCAATTGCTAGAAGAAGAAATCTATAAAATGCTTGGTATTAAATCTTTGAATGATGAGCATGATTGCAATGTTGTTAGTATGAATTCCTTGAATATCCATGATGCTAATTATATGCAAAGCCACAAGCTTGGGGATGCTATGTTTGATGAAGATGATATTTTTTGTCCCCCAAGTTTTGATGAGCAAATTTATTATGATGAAAGCATGCCTCCTATTTATGATGATTATATTGATGAAAGTGGGTTTGGAAGAGTGTCAACTTTAGGAAGTAGTGATCCCACTATTTTGGAGGATGTTGAACCTTATTGTGATGAACATGAAAGTGGATTTGGAAGAGTGTCAACTTAATTTAGTGATGATTCCACTATTTTGGAAGTGGTTCCAATTGATTATGAGAACAAAGTTGCTATCTATGATGATTATTGTGATGAATTGTATGCTATTAGGAATAATGATATCCATGAAACTTCTCATCATGATTTTAGTTTTCAATTGGATTATGCCTCACATGATAATTATTTTGTTGAGTTTGCTCCCACTACTATTCATGAGAAGAATTTTGCTTATGTGGAGAGTAGTAAATTTTCTATGCTTGTGGATCATGAAAAGAATGCTTTATGTGCTGGTTATATTGTTGAATTCATTCATGATGCTCTGAAAATTATTATGAGGGAGGAACATATGCTTGTAGGAATTGCAATAATATCAAGTTTCCTCTCCATGTGTTGAAAATCTTGAAGTTACGCTTGTTTTGCCTTCCTATGCAAGTTGATTATTGTTCCCATAAGTTGTTTGCTCACAAAATCCATATGCATAGGAAGTTGGTTAGACTTAAATGTTCTAGTCATATTCTTCATGATGATCTCTTTATGTTTCAATTCTTATCTTTTATGTGAGCATCATTGAAATCATCATGCCTAGCTAGGGGCGTTAAACGAAAGCGCTTGTTGGGAGGCAACCCAACTTTATTTTTGTTTCTTACTTTTTGTTCCTTTTTAGTAATAAATAATTCATCTAGCCTCTGTTTAGATGTTCTTTTATGTTTTAGTTAGTGTTTGTTCCAAGTAGGACCTTTGGGAAGACTTGGGTGAAGTCTTTATGATCATGCTGTAAAAAACAGAAACTTTAGCGCTCACGAGATTAGCTGCCATTTTTTTACTGGAGTGTGATTTTAGGATGATTATTTTTGCAGTTGATTAATAGAAAAATTCCTCAGGTTCACCAATTTATTTCAGAATTCTTTGAGTTCCAGAAGTATTCAAATGATACAGATTACTACAGACTGTTCTGTTTTTGACAGATTCTGTTTTCTATGTGTTGTTTGCTTATTTTGATGAATCTATGAGTAGTATCGGAAGGTATTAACCATAGAGAAGTTGGAATACAGTAGATATTACACCAATATGAATTTAGAATGAGTTCACAACAGTACCTAAGTGGTGGTTTTATTTTCTTATACTAACGGAGCTTACGAGTTTTGTGTTGAGTTTTGTGTTGTGAAGTTTTCAAGTTTTGGGTAAAGATTCGATGGACTATGGAATAAGGAGTGGCAAGAGCCTAAGCTTGGGGATGCCCAAGGCACCCCAAGGTAATATTCAAGGACAAGCAAGATCCTAATCTTGGGGATGCCCCAGATGGCATCCCCTCTTTCGTGTTTGTTCATCGGTAACTTTACTTGGAGCTATATTTTTACTCACCACATGATATGTGTTTTGCTTGGAGCATCATTTTATTTTGTTAGTATTTGCTTGCTGTTATTTATAATAATGTTTTGCATCTATATTTTCAATAAAAATGTCAAGGATAGCCTTTACCATGCTTATTTTGCAAGTATACATGTTGCTGTTTGAAAACAGAAAGTTTACCGCTGTTGCAAAAATTCCCTAGAAAAGTCAGATAATGGTATAATGTTGAATCTTTTTGAATATTGAGCTCTGATAAATCTTATACAGAGTAGTATTTTTCTTATAACTTTTGGAGTTAGGGAAGTATGATGAATCTTGCATTCTTTACAGACTATATTGTTTTGGCAGATTGCTGTTATGTTTGCATTGTTTGCGTATGTTTGCTTGTTTAATGATTCTATTTGATGATAGGAGTATTAAATATGCAGAGGCATTTATTATGCAATGTTGAATAATAATTTTATTGATTTGTTACAGTAGAAAATGATAAGGTTTTGCATTGGTTTATACTAACCTATCTCACGAGTTCTTGTTGAGTTCGGTGTGGATGAAGCTTTTGATAAAAAGAGAAACCATGATATGAGAGGAATTAAGGAGACACAAAAGTTCAAGCTTGGGGATGCCCAAGGCACCCCAAGATAATATTTCAAGAAGTCTCAAGCATCTAAGCTTGGGGATGCCCCGGTAGGCATCCCACCTTTCTTCTTCAACAACTAGCGGTTAGTATCGGTTGAGCCTAAGTTATTGCTTCTTCACATGAGATGTGCTATCCTTGCAATTTCATTTTATTTTGTTTTGCTTGCTGTTTGAATACAATAACAAGATCTGAAATTCTTAAATGAGAGATAGTCTTCATATAGCTACATAATTATTTAACTACTCATTGATCTTCACTTATATCTTTTTGGAGTAGTTTGTCATTTACTCGTGTGCTTCACTTATATCCTATGAGTAAATGGTTGAATGAGTTGAATGTCATAAATCTGAATTTATATATGTTTCATTTGCTTATCCCATGGGGAGTAATGACTTCACATCTAAGAAGTAGAGGTTTATTGAAGGTTAGCAAGCATTGTATTGGTCATTTGAACAATTCATGAAAGAATATTGAAGGAAGAGAGATTTCACATATAAATATACTATCCTAGACATCTTTAATAATTGTGAGCACTCATTAAGTATGACATGCTAAAGAGTTGATGTTGGACAAGGAAGACAAAGTAATGGGTTATGTTTTCTCACATCTCAGTTAAAGTATATTGTCATGGATCATTCAAACATGTTGAGCTTGCCTTTCCCCCTCATGCTAGCCAAAATTCCTTGTACAAGTAGAGATACTACTTGTGCTTCCACATATCCTTAAACCCAGTTTTTGCCATGAGTGTCCACCATACCTACCTATATGCGGTATTTACCTGCCGTTCCAAGTAAATTTGCATGTGCCAAACTCTAAACCTTCAAATAATAATCTATTTTGTATGCCCGAATCGCTCATGTAGCGACTGGGGGCTGTCAGTATCTTCCATGCTAGGTGGGTTATTCTCAAGATGAGTGGACTCCGCTCATCATTCACGAGAAAAATGGCTGGTGATACGTCCATTTTGCATCATGCTTTTATATCAATATTTATTGCATTATGGGTTGTTATTACACATTACATCTCAATACTTATGTCTATTCTCTCTTATTTTACAAGGTTTACCATGCAGAGGGGGAATGCCGGCAGCTGGAATTCTGGCTGGAAAAGGAGCAAACGTTGGAAACCTATTCTGCACAACTCCAAAAGTCCTGAAACTCTACGAAACAACTTTTTGGATTTAATAAGAATTTCTGAGCAAAATCAATAGGCCAGGGGGCCCACACCCTGTCCAGGAGACAGGGGGCGCGCCCCCCCTATAGGGCGCGCCCCTATCTCCTGGGCCCCCTGGTGGGCCTCTGGCATCCATCTTCTGCTATATTATCACTTTTACCCCTGGAAAAATCATGGGCAAGCTTACGGGACGAAACTCCGCCGCCATGAGGCGGAACCTTGGCAGAATCAATCTAGGGCTCCAGCAGAGCTGTTCTGCCGGGGACACTTCCCTCCGGGAGGGGGAAATCATCACCAACGTCATCACCAACGATCCTCTCATCGGGAGGGGGACAATCTGCATCAACATCTTCACCAGCACCATCCCCTCTCAAAATCCTATTTCATCTCTTGTATCCAATGTAGTATCAAAACCACAAATTGGTACCTGTGGGTTGCTAGTAGTGTTGATTACTTCTTGTAGTTGATGCTAATTGGTTTACTTGGTGGAAGATCATATGTTCAGATCCTTTATGCATATTGTTACTCCTCTGATTATGAACATGAATATGCTTTGTGAGTAGTTACGTTTGTTCCTAAGGACATGGGTGAAGTCTTGCTATTAGTAGTCATTTGAATTTGGTATCCGTTCGATATTTTGATGAGATGTATGTTGTCTTTTCCTCTAGTGGTGTTATGTGAACGTCGACTACATGACACTTCACCATTATTTGGGCCTAGAGGAAGGCATGGGGAAGTAGTAAGTAGATGATGGGTTGCTAGAGTGACAGAAGCTTAAACCCTAGTTTATGCGTTGCTTCGTTAGGGGTTGCTAAGTATGATGGTGGTTCACATTTTATTCATGGTGCTTTCCGTAAGATGCTTGCTAAGTATGATGTCAATCATAGAATAGCATCTCCTTATCATCCGCAGTCTAGTGGTCAAGTAGAGTTGAGCAATAGAGAGCTCAAATTAATTTTGCAAAAGACTATGAATAGATCTAGAAAGAATTAGTCCAAAAAACTTGATGCATTATGGGCCCATAGAACTGCATACAAAAATCCTATGGGTATGTCTCCTTATAAGATGGTTTATGGAAAAGCGTGTCATTTACCTCTTGAACTTGAACATAAGGCATATTGGGCTATCAAAGAGCTCAATTATGACTTCAAACTTGCCGGTGAGAAGAGGTTATTTGATATTAGCTCACTGGATGAATGGAGAACCCAAGCGTATGAGAATGCCAAGCTTTTCAAAGAAAAAGTCAAACGATGGTATGATAATACAAAAGCGTGAGTTTAACGTAGGAGATTATGTGTTATTATTCAACTCTCGTTTAAGATTTTTGCAGGAAAACTTCTCTCGAAATGGGAAGGTCCCTACGTTATCAAGGAGGTCCATCGTTCTGGTGCCATAAAAATCAACAACTTTGAAGGCACAAATCCGAGGGTGGTAAACGGTCAAAGAATTAAACACTATATTTCAGGTAATCCTATCAATGTTGAAACTAATATTATTGAAACCGTAACCCCTGAGGAATACATAAGGGACACTTTCCAGAACGTTCCAGGCCCCGAAAAGGTATAGGTATGTGGTACGGTATGTAAACCGACTCCAAAACAACTCCAATGGCAATTTTTATCAGTTTTGGAATATTTAAGAATTTTAGGAAGGAAGAAGTAGTCCGAAAGGGACACGAGGCTCCCACGAGAGAGGAGGGCGCCCCCCTATAGGGCGCGCCCCCTGTCTCGTGAGCACCTCGTGTGCCTCCCGGACTCTGTTTTCTTGCACATTACGTATTTTGATCGGTAAAAATTCATTATATATACTCCCGAAGGTTTTGACCGCAGTATCACACAAATATCCTCTATTTTCGTTTCAAGTTGTTCTTGTTGCATAATTAAGCAAGATGTCTTCTCAGAAGTCAGTTGGGGAGAGCTGGGTGTCTCACCCAACGCCAGGTCCAAGAGCGAATAGCAATGCCTACCACTTTGGGTCATCAACGGAGGAAGAGATGGAGGCTGATTTGAAAAGGATAGATGCCATGGAGGAAGATCAAGAAGTCACCTCTAGTCCCCGAGCAGAATTCATGATGGGGGAACTACCGAGCGTGGCTATTCCAACTTCGGTCATCCCTTCCAACTCTAGATTTCTTTCTTATGAAAATATGAAAAAGAGTTTCACTTGTTCTCCAGAAGCTATGCAGCATCCTTGGGTAAAAGGAGCTTTGGCCGTTACGGGCAAGCTCCATAAAGAAATTATGGATCTCAAACAACAAGTCAATAAGCTCAAGGAGGAGAACCGTATCCTGAAGGGCATCATCGCCAAGAAGATAATAACACCAACCGTGAAGAAGGGGAAATAATCATGCGGGTATGGGCATCCCCCTTGGCAACTGCCAAGCTTGGGGGAGGTGCCCCGATATCGTATCACCATCACACTCCTATCTTTACCGCTTTATTTAGTTCCATCCTTTTAGTAGTATCTTGATCTAGTAGTTTGAAGTTTTGATATCAAGTAGTTTTGAGTTTTGCATTGTGGTCTCTTTTTGTAATCGAGTCCGCGTGCTATCTATAATAAAGTTTAGTGTTGAGTCAAGGGCTTTGCTATGTTGCTATGATCTTGAGAAAGTAGAAAGAATAAAAGAGTTCATATTGATCTTACGGATAGTGATAACTTGACACATAGAAAGTATGAGGCATAAAAAATGTTGAGAGTTGATGAACGTAGCCTTGGTCATCGTTGCAATTAATAGGAAGTGATAAGGAAATAGGGGTTCACATATAGATATATTACCTTGGACATCTTTTATGATTGTGAAGCACCCATTAAGTATGATATGCTAAAAGAGTTGATGTTGGACAAGGAGGACAATGTAATGGTTTATGTTTTCCGACATCTCAGTTAAAGTATATTGTCATTGACCTTCCAAACATGTTGAGCTTGCCTTTCCCCCTCATGCTAGCCAAATTCCTTGCACCAAGTAGAAATACTACTTGTGCCTCCAAGTATCCTTAAACCCAGTTTTGCCATGAGAGTCCACCATACCTACCTATGGATTGAGTAAGATCCTTCAAATAAGTTGTCATCGGTGCAAGCAATAAAAATTGCTCTCTAAATATGTATGACTTATTAGTGCAGAGAAAATAAGCTTTGTACGAACTTGTTGTGGAAGTAATAAAAGTGATGAACTGCATAATAAAGGTCCACATACAAGGGGCAATATAAAGTGACGTTCTTTTGCATTAAGATTTTATGCAGCAACCCTAAACGCGCATGACAACCTCTGCTTCCCTTTGCGAAGGGCCTATGTTTTTACTTTATGCTTGAGTCTAGGTGATCCTCACCTTTCCCTTTTTATTTTATCCTTTGGCAAGCTCCTCGTGTTTGAAAGATCATGATACATATATCCAATTGGATGTAAGTTATCATGGGCTATTATTGTTGACATCACCTAAAAGTGAATACGTTTGGAGGCAAAACAATAAGCCCCTATCTTTCTCAGTGTCCGGCTGAAACTCTATAACCACAAGTACTGCGTGAGTGTTGGCAATTGTAGGAGACTACGAGATAGTTGAGTATGTGAGCTTGCTGAAAAGCTCTATTATTGAATCTTTCTGATGTTACGATAAATTGCAATTGCTTCAATGACTGAGATTATAGTTTGTTAGTTCCCAATGAAGTTTTTGAACAATACTTGACATTGTGAATTGCTTGTTACTTGAGCATAGTAAATCATATGACAAAATCTATATATGTTGCTATTATTAGAATGATCATGATGCCCTCATGTCCGTATCTTATTTTTATCAACAACTCTATCTCTAAACATGTGGACATATTTTTCGATTTCGGCTTCCGCTTGAGGACAAGCGAGGTCTAAGCTTGGGGGAGTTGAAACGTCTATTTTGCATCATGCTTTTATATCAATATTTATTGCATTATGGGCTGTTATTACACATTACATCTCAATACTTATGGCTATTCTCTCTTATTTTACAAGGTTTACCATGAAGAGGGGGAATGCCGGCAGCTGGAATTCTGGGTGGAAAAGGAGCAAGCGTTGGAAACCTATTCTGCACAACTCCAAAAGTCCTGAAACTCCACGAAACAACTTTTTGGATTTAATAAGAATTTTTGAGCGAAAGAAATAGGCCAGGGGGCCCACACCCTGTCCAGGAGACAGGGGGGCGCGCCCCTATCTCCTGGGCCCCCTGGTGGGCCTCCGGCGTCCATCTTCTGCTATATCATCACTTTTACCCTGGAAAAAATTGTGGGCAAGCTTACGGGACGAAACTCCGCCGCCACGAGGCGGAACCTTGGCAGAATCAATCTAGGGTTCCGGCGGAGTTGTTCTGCCGGGGACACTTCCCTCCAGGAGGGGGGAAATCATCACCAACATCATCACCAACGATCCTCTCATCGGGAGGGGGGCAATCTCCATCAACATCTTCACCAACACCATCTCCTCTCAAAACCCTAGTTCATCTCTTGTATCCAATCTTGTATCAAAACCACAAATTGGTACCTGTGGGTTGCTAGTAGTGTTGATTACTCCTTGTAGTTGATGCTAATTGGTTTACTTGGTGGAATATCATATGTTCCGATCCTTTATGCATATTATTACTCCTCTGATTATGAACATGAATATGCTTTGTGAGTAGTTACGTTTGTTCCCGAGGACATGGGTGAAGTCTTGCTATTAGTAGTCATGTGAATTTGGTATTCGTTCGATATTTTGATGAGATGTATGTTGTCTTTTCCTCTAGTGGTGTTATGTGAACATCGACTACATGACACTTCACCATTATTTGGGCCTAGAGGAAGGCATGGGGAAGTAATAAGTAGATGATGGGTTGCTAGAGTGACAGAAGCTTAAACCCTAGTTTATGCGTTGCTTCGTTAGGGGTTAATATGGATCCATATGTTTAATGCTGTGGTTAGGTTTACCTTAATACTTCATTTGTAGTTGCAGATGCTTGCAACAGGGGTTAATCATAAGTGGGATGCTTGTCCAAGTTAGGGCAGTACCCAAGTACCGGTCCACCCACATATCAAATTATCAAAGTACCGAACGCGAATCATATGAACATGATGAAAACTAGCTTGACGATAATTCCCAATGTGTCCTCGGGAGCTCCTTTATCATTATTAGAAATTGTCCAGGCTTATCCTTTGCTACATAAAGGATTGGGCCACCTTGCTGCACTTTCTTTACTTTATTTACTTGTTACTCGTTACTATTTATCTTATCACAAAACTATCTATTACCTTCAATTTCAGTGCTTGCAGAGAAAACCTTACTGAAAACTGCTTATCATTTCCTTCTGCTCCTCGTTGGGTTCGACACTCTTACTTATCAAAAGGACTACGATAGATCCCCTAGACTTGTGGGTCATCAGCTGTTAACCGGGGTGCCCAGTCCCATGATCAAAAGATCAAAATCAAATAAAAAATAATTAAAACAAAACTCCCCCAGGATTGATGTTAGTTGGAGGCACCCGTTGTTTCGGGCAAGCCATGGATTGATGATTGTTGGTGTAGGGGGAGTAAAAACTTTACCATTCTGTTTGGGAGCCGCCTATAATGTATGTAGTATGGAAGATATTGGGAACTCTTGGTTGTTATGTTGACAATGAGATCATACCTCTCAAAATTATTTACCTCTATTTCAAAATCGAGGTCTGGCACTTTTGCAAATCCCTGCTTCCCTCTGCGAAGGGCCTATCTTTTACTTTTATGCAAGAGTCAAGGTGATCTTCACCTTTCCTTTTTTCATTTTATCCTTTGGCAAGCACCTCGTGTTGGAAAGATCCTGATATATAATTATCCAATTTGATGTAAGTTAGCATGAACTATTATTGTTGACATCACCCAAAGGTGAATACGTTGGGAGGCAACACTATAAGCCCCTATCTTTCTTAGTGTCCGATTAAAACTCCATAACCATAAGTATTGCGTGAGTGTTAACAATTGTAGAAGACTATATGGTAGTTGAGTATGTGGAGTTTGCTAAATCAAAGCTCTGACATAGACCCTTCCTGAAAATAGGATGAATTGTAATTGTTTGATGACTAAGAATGAAGTTTGCTAGTTTTCAAGAAAGTTTATGGTCTATGCTTTAACATATGAATTGCTTGTTACCGGATCTTGAGAAGTTTTATGAGATGAACTACTGTTAGGACATATAATCATGCTAGAAAAGGTGATTGAAATTATCTTTGATCAAACTTGTGCACCTGCCAGCATTCACACTTCATAAATTCTTTCTTTTATCATTTACGTACTCGAGGACGAGCAGGAATTAAGCTTGGGGATGCTGATACGTCTCCAATGTATCTATAATTTATGAAGCATTCATGCTATTTTATTATCTGTTTTGAATGATTACGGGCTTTATTATACACTTTTATATTACTTTTGGGACTAACCTACTAACCGGAGGCCCAGCCCATATTGTTGTTTTATTGCATGTTTCAGTATTTCGAAGAAAAGGAATATCAAACGGAGTCCAAATGGAATGAAACCTTCGGGAGCGTGATTTTTGGAAAGAATATGATCCGGGAGACTTGGAGTTCAAGCCAGGGAAGGTTCGAGGAAGCCAGGAGATAGGAGGGCGCGCCCACGCCCTAGGCGCGCCCCCTGTCTCTTGGGCCCCTCGAGGCTCCCCAGACCGACTTCTTTCGCCTATATAAGTCCACGTACCCTAAAAACATCGAATAAGAAGATAGATCGGGAGTTCCGCCGCCGTAAGCCTCTGTAGACACCAAAAACCTCTCGGGAGCCTGTTCCGGCACCCTGCCAGAGGGGGAACCCATCACCGGTGGCCATCTTCATCATCCCAGCGCTCTCCATGACGAGGAGGGAGTAGTTCACCCTCGGGGCGGAGGGTATGTACCAGTAGCTATGTGTTTGATCTCTCTCTCTCTCTCTCTCGTGTTCTCTCTATGGCACGATCTTGATGTATCGCGAGCTTTGCTATTATAGTTGGATCTTATGATGTTTCTCCCCCTCTACTCTCTTGTGATGAATTGAGTTTTCCCTTTGAAGTTATCTTATCGGATTGAGTCTTTAAGGATTTGAGAGCACTTGATGTATGGCTTGCCGTGCTTATCTGTGGGCAATGGGATATTCACGTGATCCACTTGATGTATGTTTTGGTGATCAACTTGCGGGTTCCTCCCATGAACCTATGAATAGGGGTTGGCACACGTTTTCGTCTTGACTTTCCGGTAGAAACTTTGGGCAATCCTTGAAGTACTTTGTGTTGGTTGAATAGATGAATCTGAGATTGTGTGATGCATATTGTATAATCATGCCCACGGATACTTGAGGTGACAATGGAGTATCTAGGTGACATTAGGGTTTTGGTTGATTTGTGTCTTAAGGTGTTATTCTAGTATGAACTCTATGATAGATTGAACGGAAAGAATAGCTTTTGGTGTTATTTTACTGCAGACTCTTGAATAGATAGATCAAAAAGGATAACTTTGAGGTGGTTTCGTACCCTACCATAATCTCTTGGTTTGTTCTCCGCTATTAGTGTCTTTGGAGTGACTCTTTGTTGCATGTTGAGGGATAGTTATGTGATCCAATTATGTTATTATTGTTGAGAGAACTTGCACTAGTGAAAGTATGAACCCTATGCCTTGTTTCCTACAATTGCAATACCGTTTGTGCTCACTTTTATCACTAGTTACCTTGCTGTTTTTATAATTTCAGATTACAAATACCTTTATCTACTATCCATATTACACTTGTATCACCATCTCTTCGCCGAACTAGTGCACCTATCACTACAAAAAAACACTTCCGTGATGATACATGTTTGTCACAGTAGGTCGCGTTTTTTGTCATGCATGTACATCCATGACAAATTTATGACAGAATCAAGATAGTCATACCTGTGCTGTCGTAGAAGTGTTCGATGACATTGCCAAAATTATCATCACGGAAGTGTCCACTTCCATGACGATAAATCGCGCGTCACAGAAGTGCTTTCGTCACGACACGTGGCATCCACCGTAACGGAACGCCGTTAAGCTATCGGGTCGGGTTTTGGATCTGATAACCCGTTAACAACCCCGACCAATGGGGATTTTCCACGTGTAAAATCATCATTGGCTGGAGGAAACACGTGTCGGCTCATCGTTGGGACAGATGTCATCCACTCATTGGACAAAAGGCGCCTATGATATGTCGACACGTGGCACGGCCAATCAAGTTTAAATGGGCCAGCCCAACTAAAGGCCCACAAGATTTGGCGGCCCATAATGGGCCGGCCCAATTAAAGGCCCACGAGATGTTGTGGACTATAATGGGCTGGCCCAGCTAAAGGCCCACAAGATTTCATGGGCCATAATAGGCCGGCCCAGGTAAAGGCCCACAAGATTTTTGTGTGCCATAATGGGCCGGCCCAGGTAAAGGCCCACAAAATTCTTGTGGACCATAATGGGTCGGCCCAGCTAAAGGCCCACGAGATTTCGCCGACATTAATGGGCTGGCCCAGCTGTAGGCCCACAAGATTTTTAGGACCCTAGTAGGCTGGCCAATTAACTGGCTGCCATGTTTTGGGCCAAATTTCGGCCCATAATTGATCTGGTCCATTAATGGCCTGCCATGTTTCGGGCCTAGTAGTGGCCCATATAAGATCCGGCCAGTTAAAAGCCTCCCACTTTCTGGGCCAAATCACGGCCCAGATCAGGTCCGACCCTTTAACAGGCTTTGGGCTCAATTATGGCCCATATCAGATTCGGCCCGTTGACTAGACACTATGCTTTTGGGCCCACTTGCTAAAGGCCCATTTAGTAATTCGGCCTGATATTAGTTTCGGCCTGTTAAGGGCCCATTTAACATTTTGTCCGTATATTAATTTCGGCCTGTTAAAAGCCCGTCATATAGTTGGGCCTAACTACGACCCGGTTTGCATCCGGCCTACTCGCAACCGATATCTGATTGGGCCAAACAAGGACTGAGACAACTTTGGCCTATTAAAATCCCGTGAATTGATTCGCACAATCATGGGCCGGGGTCCATTTCGGGCTGCCGCCGGCCCGTGAGCTATTCGGCACGTTTCAGGCCCAGCCTACTTCTCAGCCTCCTAAAAGCCCATTGAGTTTTCTTGCGAAAAGAGGGCCGGGGGTTACTCGGCCTATTAAAGGCCCGAATCTACTAGTGGGCGAGTTTGACGGGGCCCATGATGTGGATAATACATCGTGATTGCATGACGGTCCGATTATGTACCATAATTTTACGGTTTGGCCAGTTTACTGCGAAGACATGATATATATACAGTAAAATAACTGCAGCATCGTGAATAAGAAAAAACCTAGACTATACAATAAAGAAATTACGGCATATTACATCCACTGGGCATCAAAGTTCGCCACGATGATAATAAAGCACAAGCAGACAGCAGCTTACATACACTGGGCATCAAAGATCGCCACCAGTGCAAATAAACACACCAACAAAAGAATATACAAAACCGACAACACTTTAAAAGAGTTCAAGAAAGGTTAGCCCTGCTGGGGAGCTACAGCGCAAGCAGCTGAGCAAGATGATGAGACTGCGCTTGTTCAACACTTATATCTTCCTCACTCTGAAAGATAAACAAGCAGACAGATGACATGTTTTGCACATAAAAGTATCAGTGCTGACAATTCATCACATTTCTTATTGACGAATGAAGTGACACAGTTTAAAATTGCATTAACACAATATGGTATTGTTCAGGTCAAGACATGGCAGGAATTGACATTGTGAAGGAGTTGGCAGCTTCACGACACCACTGGATTACAGATCAAGAACTCATAAGTATCAATCATTAGTGTGCTGTCAATTTATCCCATTTCAGATTGGCAAATAAAGAGGCGGTTTAAATAATAGTAGAATGATATGACATTGTTCATAGTTAAGACATTGCAGAATATGACATTGTGCTGTAGTGGGTAGGTTCACCAAACCACTGGATTACGGATGAAGAACAGAAGCATACATGCAGTGCAAAAGAAGATTAGTTGCTGTGTATAGTTTAATTTACATGGTATGAAGAAGGAACTTGGTTGTACAACTGAAAACTTAAATTGAGAAGTACAAACTTTTGTTTATGAACTACATAATAAACTTTAAACATGCAATTTGATGCAAACACCAAAAATAAACAGCTGTTGCAGTCATGCCTAACCAAATATACACAACAAAGTTTGAAGGCTTGAGAAGGACAAACTTACATTACTGGTGAAGACAGGCTCTATAAAGCCCTTGCCCATGCTGATGGGGGGGCAATTCAAGAAGTTTAGCACAGAATGTTCTTCGTAAGCATTGCCTTTATTCTACATTTTGTTAAGAGTAAATATAGATGTGATAATATATGAAAAAATGGAGAATATTTAAGATAAGATGAAGAGTGATGCTACATAACCAAGTAGCTATAAATGTATGTGCAGCGATACAGGCAAAAGGCACAGCCAAGAGCAATGCACAGCTAAACTTCTTCAGTACCAACCTTATGGTAAGAGTAAATATAGATCTGATGTGTAGAAAATGGAGGGCAAAGGAAAATAAGCTGCAGAGTGATGGTACATGAACAACTACCTATCAATATAAGTACACTGATAAAGGACAGCATGTACTTAGAAGAACAATGCAGAGCTAAAAAAATTCATTGGCATTGGATATATTCTGCACTAATGTAACCATTCATACAGATCAGATAATTTGGAGCGAACAATTGATAAGCAAGCTATCATGCATACTTATGTCACATAATGAACCAGGTATGTATGCTTGTACAGTGATACAAGACAACAGGTACTAACAAGAGCAAAGCTGCGGGCAACATATTTGCGATATCCTGTCATTCTTTTCAAACTGGAATTCTTCTTCGAGCTGATTTCCTGCAAAAAAGATCCGTAAGGCACATGCGGAAAAGTAGAAGTTCAAATTGTCATGTGATTTCATAGACAGTACCTCATCCTGGGAACGAGACCAGTGCATAACAAGGTTTTTCCATTCAATGTCTTCTAAGTTTAGTACAAGAGACTTCATCGGAAATTCGTTTATAGACTTGCTATCAAAGTGTGATTTCCTCAGGTAACACCGATACTGCTACAATGCTTCCTTGAAAAGCATAAGCAAGCTTTGCTCATCATGACTATCCAGATTGACCCTCACCTAGTTACAATAATGTAATGTAAATCTTGATGTGTTCGATCAGCAGAAAATAGGAAAATAATAACCATGAATAATAGCACTTACACGTAAGTTGGACAGGAAGATGTGAAAATGGTGTTTGTCTTCACTATAATCTTCCCATGATGGGAATATATGCACGTAGTCCCTAACAACATTGAAAGCATTGTCTTTTAAACTGGGAATAAATGGAATGGTGTTCCAATTTGCAGGAATTGGCCATCTCTGCAGTTGGGATAGGTCTTCGGCCGGTGGACTTACTGTACTTTTTGCTGGAGTGGGATTTTTCTATGGTACGGCTGGTGCTATGGCAAATGAAATTGGTATACCTTTTGCTGGAGTGCAGGTCCTGTGTGGTGGGGCTAGTGGTGTGGCTAGTGAAGTATGGGTGCAGTCTGCTGGAGCCGGTCCTATGTTTTGTGTCACTGGTTGTACAGCCAATATAAGTGGGGCGCTGTCTGATTTCTCCGGCACCACCATGTTTTTCAAGGACTTTGCTGGTGCTCCTTCAGGTTCGGCAATCACCCTCTTCCTTTTTGATGTCTGATGCACAAGAACAACATTTGAGTGGAAAAACATGGTATGACGACAGATGGAATATGTATTGATAATGGATGGGCATAGCATCTCGAGTTATATGATGAGTAAACTAAGCAGATGGTGGTGCAACAAAGTAGAAGAAATGCAAGACAACATATGCAAGATACGCGCAATCAATAAAACCTTGCCAAATTAGAACATGCACCTTGATGGGTGAATAGGACAGGCCATCTGCCTTTGACTCCTCGAGGTTAGAATAGTCATTAGAATGATATTCTGAACAAGAATCAACAGGTGGGGAGCGTACGAGTTTCATTGCTTCCAAAATGGCACTCAATGCCTTGGTGCCAATTTTGTAAGTCATTGCAGTGTTCCACAATATTCTTTTGATGCGCGAATTCTGATATTCACTGTAATTGCGTATAATATTTGAGAACCATGAAAACATAATAGTTGTGAGATTATCTTTGTAATGCAGATGATATTCTAATATAGGGGCGCCCCTGTAAACACTTATGTGCTATCACTGGATTCTGATGAGAGAGCTCATGTGTGCTGTAATATCGTGCGTGCATTTATATAATCTGGCGCAAGTACACAAAAAATAGGCTCCAGAAGTAAGGATAGCTGGCAGATGATAGGTTCATAATATACTATATAGATAGTTTATTGCCAAACCATGATAACAAGAGCACACAACAACTAGGCAGATCATAGTGTACATAACAGGGGTACACCATAACCACGATATATAAATCGGGAAAGTGGAACTGGCTTGAAAATACGGTGTTGTATTGCCGCTAGTAATTGAAAGCCTATCGATCGCGTACAGGCCAGCACTATCGAACATGGTAAAGAAGAGCAAGCAGATTTTGGATAATAAATTGTTGGTTGCGCAGTGCCCACACATGATGAACCAGAGCGCATTAAGAATGCAACTCCCAGCTGTCTCTCGACCATTTCTGGCGGTTGGATGAAGATCCTACGTCTCCTAACCCTTCTTCTTCCTCGTCTATGATTCTTCCCATACGGAACACCGCACGGGCCGCCGGCCGGACCACCGGCCCCCACCGCCTGTGTTCATCTGCCAGCCCCACCCCCCACCCGCGTCGAGTTTTCTTTGTTTGGGAGGCCCCACAACCACCCGAGCCCCTTGGATCCCACCGGCGAACTCCAGCGAGCTCTAAAAAACCGATTGACCCAATTTTGAAATTTAGTCTAATGTGATTTAACTAGTGTGGAATATAAAAGGGGAAAACCATAAGCATTGGGAGTATAGTGTTGAGCATGCCATGGCGGATCTGAAGGTGCAAACCAGACAAAGGCAACTTCGCAACCAAGACAAGAAATCAGAGTAAAGCAGTGGCGATCTATTTTCTTGCTGCGATAAATAAGTTGAGCAGATACAAAAGAGTACGGCCTCTGGTGCGGCGCCGTGTATGCATCTGGTGAGAATTTGACGGTGCTGTGGTAGCGATGGCTGTCAGCAGCGTGGAAGCAGATCTAGGAGGGTAGACGGTGGCGGCGGGGCGCGGTGGACGAGACGGTCATAGGAGCGGCGCCGGCAAGGTGGACGACGGCGGGGATGAAGCGAGAGGACGGGATGCAAGGATCCTGGTCCGAAGGCGTGGATGAGAGAGGTCGATCTCTTGTAATGGACGGCGGCATCGGGGTATCAGCTCCGGCATGGTGGAGGAGGACGACGGTGGATGGGGTGGCGGACGGAGGCGGATGGAGGAGGGTGGGGTGGAGAGGGTGTTTTGGCGTCCACGGAGTACGAATGGGGAAAAGGGAGGTAGAGAGGAAGGGGGGAACCATGTAGTCAGGGCGCGCTTGTCTCAATTGCGAGGAAATTTACAAACTTAGCCCCCGTTTCAAATTTCTACTACATCACAACAACATTAGTCGGTTGGGGATAGGACGGTAATCTCGCATACACCAAACATTTGCTGACGAGAGTTTGTTTTTGGCGCCCACCGTTTATGAATATGAATCGGGGAGGGAGTCGATTTCGGTCGAGGGAACACTGTGTTTTGGCGCCCATCGTGTATGAATCTGGGTGAGAGGCAGTTACGTCACGTTTGGGTGAAATTACAAACCTACCCCTATCGAAACCTATAGAAATCCAGCAGATAGGCTTTGCACAGCAGGGATAGGCAGTAGTGATTTCCATCTCGCAGATTTTGGTTACGGGCGGTTACTATGACTTTCCCCGCTTCGTTCAAATTTTGCACAGTGCACGTTTACCGTGCCAACTCAATTCGAATCCCGTTTGTATTCTACTATTTTTTTCCGGGCGGGATCCATTTTCAATTGGAATTACATTCTATATACATCATTTTTTTACATATATACTTTCAAAAGCACAACACCATTTATACATAAATATGGTTTACAAATGGCATGATCTCAGATTCATAAGGTTGTATCCATCAATTTGGATTTTCAAATATTTGAAACCACTTTATGTTGAAATCCAATGTATGCATTCCTTGCTAACTGTCTCCAATTAATGTGTGTTTCATGCGGGGTTTTTTAACTTCTCAAACATGTATAATGTGTTTCACACACGCAACATATAGTGTAATCCCGTTTAGACACTAATTGCATATAAACCATGCATTGTTTGTAATTGAAGAATCTATGGATCACCAATATTGATAAACTATATAACATTACACGTGTGCCCAAATTCAAATGAATATGCATGTTTGATACACCAATTTGCGTTATGATATTATCGATGTCGTGATCTCCAGTTTAAATATTTGAATCCCCTTTAATCCAGATATTCGTCTCATATAGCTATCACTCATGCTTATATAGGACTATCTCTCTGGACCTATATGCGCTCATCGTCTCTCAGGCATCTCTCGTGCTACCTGTATGTCGACAATGATCTTTTATCTTCGTAAAACACTGACAGTACTCTCTCCATCAACCTTCATCACTCTATCTCTCTCTAAGTATATCTCGCTCCCTGCTATGTGTCTCTAGCTATGATTCTCCATGTGGAATCTCTTTCTCTCACACAAACACAAAACTTTGTCTCCTGGGGTCTCATTTCTCTCAACTATTCCCATGTGTGCCACTCGCACACCCCTCATACAGAGATGTCTTTCGCTCCTTAGATATGAGAACCTACGACTCTTCCTCTTCAATATCTCTTTCTCACACACAAACACAAACTCTGTCTCCCAGGGTCTCATATTTCTCCATTGTTCTCTTGTATGTCGCTCAAACACACCCTCTCTCCCTAGAGATATCTTGCGTTCCCTCATATGTCTCTCTAGCTATCACTCTCGTTGTGAAATATCTTTCTCTCTCGCAGACACAAAACTCCGTCTCTCTGGATCTCATTTCTCTCTAATATTTGTTTGTATGTGACTCACATGCACCCTCTCTCTATCTCTCTAACACCCACACACATAACCCAGCCTTCAGATCCACTCAACTCCTATCTCTAGAGCACACTAGCTAGCATCTTTATCTTTCTATTTATCTGTTTCTCCATCAACCTTCTTTCTCGCCCTCACTCTTGATTCCTATCACGCACACTACATATGTCTCTCTCTACATGCATGCAGTCAAGTGCCCTCTCACACACATATATAACTTCACCCTTTGAACCACCCGACGGTCATCTCCGACACCCAAACTAACAGATGTCTCTCTAGCTAGCATCTCCATCTCTGTATCTATCTGTAGTTTCTCCGTCAACATTTCTTTCTCGCACGGTGTCTTGCTTCCTATCACCCACACTATATATGTCTATCCATACATATGCATTTATAGGTTGATCTCTTTTGCACAATCGTTGCGCCTCACCCCCTCTGCTCGCCATAAATGCATGCTCCAGCCCATGCCACTATCTCTTAAAGACAAAAACACATGCTCAATTGTCGGGCCTTCTTCCCTGTATTCTCACATGCATACATATTGTCATACCGATCCGTCTCTCCCATGTCGTTGATCTTAGGACTTATGTCTTCTTTCTTTTATCTCAATCATGCGCGCGCACACACACACATCCCATGTATACATGTATACCTCTCACACATGCACGTTCAAGGTCTCTATGTCTCCATACGTAGTTAATTACCCTCAATCCTAACGCAACGTCAAATCGTTCTCCTCTTTTGTGCACATAACTTCCGCCTGGATGGGCAAAACATACACTCACACTTAACAATCTCCTTCTAGCTGCCCCCCCCCGCTCCGCGTGCCTCTCACTCTTCCCCTATATCCCCGAAACCAATAAGACCATCCCTTTGTTTAATTCCCGCCTACATGCACCATCGATATATAGTATTCTTCCGTGGTGTCTCTCAAACAAACACGTTCTCTCGATGTCGACTCCTCTCACGCGCATGCACCTTCTCTTCCCTCCTACGGGCATTTTCTCTCTCGCACCCCATCGTTGGTGGCCTCTGCCATACACATCACCTCTCTATGATGAAGCCAGGCACACTTAAATTACATCCGCCACAGAGGACCCCGGGACACACACACACACACGCACGCACGCGCGCGCGCACACACACACACACGCAAACATGCACGCACGCACGCACCCCCCACACTAAGACTCCATCTCTCTCTCTCTCTCTCTCTCACACACACAAACACACACACACGCACCCCCCCACACACTTAGACTCCATCTCTCTCTCTCTC
>NC_057813.1:13314634-13329869 GCF_018294505.1 Triticum aestivum
TCTCTCACTCACTCTCTCTCTCTCACACACACATACACACACACACACACACCACACACTAAGACTCCATCTCACACACACATGCTCTAGGCGGAGCATTTGTTCCTACCAACCTTCATCCAACCTTACCCGTATGATAAACAATCACCTTTATTTACTTGCATAACATGGACAGATTCCACTTTACTTTAGTAGTCAGCAAACTTATCATCTGTATACCCTTATAAAAAAACGAGTTGGCGATGATGGTGTGCCTGCCATCTTGTAATACAGACCGTATGATCTATATCTGACGGATAGGAAGCAAACTATGATAATTTTACAAAAGATACCTGCACCTCTCTCCACATCATTATCTCCCGCAACCTCATTGCTCAACAATTAAAAAGGAATAAGTCTCTGGAACAATCTAGCATGCATGGTGGCCGCTGCCGCCTACCGGTGTTGTCCATCCCCATGCCTCCGCCCATTCCGACCACCAGTCACCACCACGCTCCACTCCTCCTCGCCTTATCCCTCATCTTTCATTTTTTCGATGACATTCTCGAGATACCAGTTTTCCGATAAAATTCTCGAGATATCATTAGTTTTTACACATGGGATTACTCCTGCATGGGTCAATCACAACAGGTGTTTTGTAAAAAAATGATATTGATGTTCCGTGCAATGCACGAGAATCTTGCTTGTAATTATATAAAACAAATCACGAGAAGGAAGTGACACTTTTTTGACACAACCACGTTAACATGGCCACGTAAATCACGAGCAGGAAGGAGAAGGGAAGCGGGCTATGGAGTAACGTTTTTACCACAATTTCTTAGGAAACTGAGTGCAATAATTGAGTAGTTTTGCAAACTACCATTACTACTACACCTGAAATGGTTCAAAACCTATACTCCCTTGCCAGCGCGCGCTTCCCGCGTGAAACGGTCAGCGTCGCCTGGAGCGTCAGTGCCGCATTAATGCTCGGCCAGAGCGGAGGCGACCTCTCACTAGCGCCGGCTTTGAAGTGGCGCGCCGGCCGAGAGAGCACCGCTTCCCGGTGCACGCGAATGCTCCGCGTCAAGACTGGCCATAGGCCCTGTTTGGATCCATGGGTTAGAGTTAGTTTGAGCTAGTTGGGGCTCAAATAGCCCTAAAGTATCCAAGCATGAGGGTTTAAATTGGAGCAAGTTGCACCGAACTCACCAAAAAAAAACTATCCCACCCAAGAGGTGCTAACTGGAGATAGTTCTCATTGGGACCACTGAAAAATCACTTTTCTCTCTCCATGAAGTGCATTTATTGTCAATCTAACCCTGTCACCCAAACACCTCCTTGGCTACAGTTAGTTCAGGGTTAGTCATGAGTTAGTCTAACCTCTAGCTAAGTTAGAGTATCAAACAGGAGCAGTATAGGACATGCAAGTTCCTCAAAGCATACAGGCAAATTCGTACGTGAAAGGATTTTTTTTCTGTTTGAAAATGGAACATGAAAGGATTTTTTTTAGAATGCTCTTGGCATGTCGCTAACATGTGATAGTTAACCGACCTCAATAGACGGCAGAAACGGCAGCCCGCCGCACTTTGATAGAGACGAGGCGGGAGAAGCGATACAGGCTGCTGGATTACTAGAGATAGGTGTCGCACGGAAGCCAAGAAATATGGTGATAGCGTGGGTTAGCCATGTACTAGTATGATGTAACTATACTGGGCTACCGTGTTTCGTACTCTTCCAGTCCACTATGGAGATGATTGGTTAATTTTATATCGCTGAATAATATTAAATATTATGAGTGCAGACGCTCCACCATGAGGTTCCTTGCTCCTTCTCGGTCGTTCAGAATCTATGTTCTTCCACTCTATTTTTTTACGTGAGCTTTGTTCATCCTTTTGCCAACACGCGAGACATCTAGCATCAAGGTGCACTTGTTATGCAACGATCGTTCCATCTATATGAAGAACACGTGGCACTGGAACTACGAGACGGACATGTACCCAGGAGTGGATGTACGAACCTGAGTAATGTAGCGCAGTAAGTGAAGTAGAAAGGCACAAATGGTATGAACATGCGTGGCATACAGGGTGTGTTTGGTTGCGTTCTTGTCTCAACATAGTTGTTCCCTCTTCATGCATTCTCAACTCAACACCCCTCTTCATGCATGCTCTCTTCATGCACGCTTCTAGCTTATTTGTGCTAAACTAGTGTGGACTCATGCACCCTCCATACACTCTACCAAATACCCAAAAGTAGGCGGAGAAGGGAACTCTTGGGCGGCATTTGTCTCTTACTACGTACTACCACTAAATGTTGTACGTGCAATGCACGGTGATGTTATGGAGTACGTGTCTAAGTACTCTACTACTACTATATTAGTTGGAGGCACATATTAACTTTTATATTTGTTTACGTGTATGCCCCGAGACCTTCCAACTAGATGTGTCTTCTCTCTCTAGGTCGCACTTTGTATCGTTCATACAACTAAGTACTACTACGTGTGGTCTCCGACCCAGAAGTGGAAGAAGTGGAGACGCTCTACCACGCTGTTTTTTTACACTAGGCTCTACCACGCTGTTCATGTCCCACTCCTTTCGCTGACGTGTGGGACATCCAGCACGTGCCGTGTTTGGCACCCTTCGTCGTAAGAGTTGAAACGCTAGCATTCATCAAAAATAAAAAATAATTATAAATCGGCAGTGATACTATTTTTTTGCGAACCAATCAGCAGTGAGACTATACCACGCGGTTTCCTTGCTCCTCGATATCGGAAAGAATACTTCCGTTAGCCAACATGTGGGACATCGACCATCCTGGTCCACTTGCCATGCACACAGAACTCCAAGGGAGAGTCACCCAGGTCGTTGCGCCGCAGTAACAATGACTAATGAGCCGTCAAATCACAGGCCCACTTCCCACTTTGAAGTTGCTCGGATGAAGGAACCATCATGACTTCATTGAATTCCGCTTCTTGAAGAAAACTACTGTACCAGCAGTACTACTAGCTACAGTATTTACTCCAACAGAGGCCTCCTATCGTTCATAGGATATGAATATGGAAATCATAGGAAGTGAGATGACATGCATCTCAATTCCTATAGAGAAAGAGATGCCATTTGATGCATAGGATAGGAATTTTTCCACTTAGTCTAGGCTAATGTACTGGTAATTTGCTCTAAAAACTACAGTAGTAACTAGTAGTACTGGTACATGCTCGTACTCAGACACAGACACACACACTAACTACTAGTACTACTACTTCTCACATGCTGGCCAGACGCCGTCGTTCTCCTTCTCAGCTTTGTCAGCGACACCCCACCGTGCTTGGATCTCCGCCGACCTCTCCGCCGCAGCGCGTGCGTCCTTTTCTTTCTTGTGGCAGCGGGCCTCTCTTTTCTTGAGTGATTTCTGACTTTTCCGCTCCCTCTGTGCGGCTTTGGCCGCCTCTTGCTCTACCGCCCATTCGGCCTTGGCATCTTCAAATTCCTCCCACATAGTTGTGAGATCGTGAGCGGCGATGAACTCGGCACGGCGGGATGCCATCGCTTCCCTACCATTTTGTGTGCGTTCGTGGGCGGCAAGGAACTCTGCGCGGCGGGATGCCATCGCTGCCTTACCGGTTAGTGTGCAGCGCGGTGGCATGAACGACGCTTGGTGAGAGCTCTGGGGTGGAGTGGCCGGACAACCATATAGTGCATTGGTTTGTCAAGAGCTCAAGGACAGAAGACAAAGCAAATTAGGATTCCCCTTCAATCCTGGTCATTTATTACCGAGTAAAATGCATTGGCGGTCATCGAACTTGTCTTGATAGCTCACTTTGATCATTTTATACGAGATATGGTGATTATACGGTCAATGGCTCAGCGTATAACTCTGTATTTGTATGATTGACCAGTCAAACAGTCCGCATGCGCCTGAAATGGTCACCGTCTCTCCAGAATGTCAATGCCGCATTCACTAGACTTAACTGTAGGTGCAATTGGTGTGTCACTGACATGCGGGCCAGACGCCCGTTGGGCCCACATGTCAGTCACCCAAACGCATCTGCAGTTAAGTCACTGAAGCAGTGTCCGCATTCACGCCCGACGAACCTACTATGGCGCTAGTTGTCCATCCGTCTATCGCGGCTCATTGCCATTCGCCCGCTATATTAACATGAGCCCCAGCTCCCAGCCATAGCCAAAGACCCACACTTATTCTCCTCCGGTCCCTTCCTTCTGTCGGCACCACTTCAACCATGGCCTCGTGGCACTCCGAAGCTCTCTTGGACGCACTGTCGCAGGAGCAGACGAGGGACATCGGCGGCTCCGCTCCGGGCGCGCTCCAAAGCTCTCTTCGACGTACTGTCGCAGGAGCAAATGAAGGAGATCGTCGGCACCCCCTGGGCCGCCCTCCGCCGCCATGACCACGAAGCCGGCGCATGTGCGCGGGCGCAGCCGGCAGCGAGGAAGAGTAGTACACGGTAGGTCGCCGCCGCTCTGGTCCCGGGAAGGCCACCGCTACTCCACTCAGTCGATGACAAGCTTGGTGGGGTAAACATCGGCGGCCGATTAGCCGCTTGACGGAGACATGGAGGCGGAAATATTCATAACCTTGTGCTCCGGCCGGAGGAGGAGGTTATCGAGGCGGATGAAAAGGAGGCAAAGGCAATGGCCGGCTTTCTCGGGTTCATGGCCGGACTTGGTGGTCGGGCGCCGGCGATCGTTTAGATTAGGTTTACAGTAGGTTTAGTACGGTTTGTGCGAAATATGTAATGAATTTCGTCCAGTTTGTAGGAAAAGTTTTTGAAATGTAATGAATTTCATCCGATTAATTTGAAATTTGCTTCGTTTGCACGAATTTCGTCCGGTTAGTTCATATAGTTGTCGAAAGGTATGCGGGCAGCATCGGATGGCATCCATCAGTGTCCTCGGACAGATGCTGGTGTAAATTTGTGGGCCAGCGCTGGAGATGCCCTAACTATCATGCTATAATCGCTAACAATCCTCCATTATTTGGCAGGGAACAGTTATCCCTCGATCAAAAGCAGATCCGCGGTGTTTCGCACTCCTCCCGCGTACGAGTGTAAACTCTTGCTTACATAAAAATGGAGCAAGTGGATGGCATTGTAGCACGTCATATCACTCGAACTAGCCCGCCTAACGAGCGGGTAAGCACCGCCCTCGTCATTTTGTTCTGGATTTCTATCGATCGATCGCGCGAAAATGTTACGCTTCGCAAGTTCTAAAGGAAAAGGCAGCACACTTACGACTCGTACGCGTCGCAACCCCGACAGTCCGGCTCGCACGCCGCTCACCAAAGGGGACATGCGTTGTCTTGCAATTTCACTGACATGTGGGACCGTAATTGAATAAACCGGCGATAGCCGAAATCTAATCGCTCGGCGGGCGTCGGCTGAGAAGAGAGAAATGGGGGAGGGAGAAGAGATCGCCCGCCCGCCACGCACGGACTCCAAGAAATATATGGTGATAATGTGAGGTGGGCCATGCTGGAGTCCGGACCACTTCCGGAGCCCGCTCTCACCGCCCTGGCCCCTCAAGATGCCAGCTGCCCGCTGCATGCATAGCAAGTAGTCCCTGCTTATGTGGAGGAGAGAGAGGCATTGACAAAGTCAAGGAGTAACAATGGAGACAATAGCTTTCATCAAAAATAAACAATGAATACTCGTTTCTCGTCCTCTATATCAGAAAGAATACTTTCATTCGTCGACATGTGGGACGTCGACCATCCTGGTCCACCTGCCATGCACAAAATTATCCTGGTCTACCCCGGTCGTATCGCAGGCCCAACCTTTCCCACCGTAAGTTGTTTGGACGAAGGAACCATCATGACTTCGTTGAATTCCGCTTCTTCAAGAAAACTTACTGTACCCGCAATACTGCTACCACACGCAAAGACTGTACGGCATTGTACCATGTCATATCAGTGAAACCCACTAGGCCAAACTAGCCTGCCTAGGTCACCTATTTTGGAACGGAGGGAGTACGTCTCTGCACTGCTATGATTTTGTGTTGCATGTTCTCTGTACTTTTGCTATGATTTTCCTACCCTATGAACCAAATGAGGCCTGAATGTATGTCGACTATTGTCTGATCGATCGCTAAGCCTACAATTTTAGGAGCTAGGGCCATTGGTTGATCGTCGAGGGATAAGTATAAGCGTACCACGAGCTCATTAGCCCCAACATTTCTCTTTGGTGATTGTTTTACAAGTACTATAGCTCGCACAGTAGCTAGCCTACTAACACCAAGAATCATCAAACAAGCCATGCTGATATGATAAACAGTTCAAACTTACATCTAAGCAAGCCATATATTACATCAAAATCTGGTGAGGATACATCTATTTCCATAACTCGGAGAGGGTTTGCATGATTCATCGCATGATTCACTATCAAACAAAAGTAGCAAGATCCGCCCACACAAGACAGTGCACTAGCCCTAAGATGGTTTGATAACACACATCATTCTGGTAATTAAACACAAGGCAATGCAAACTACCCTGAAGGATTAGTGCGACCAACTATTTCTTGTCATCGATCTCTCGGGCAATGACCACAGCACAGACAGCGGCATGAGAATCGATTTCTGGGGCGATGTCCACATGACTGACCACGATATCGGAATCAATCTCTGGGGCGATGTCCACAGGGTGGACAGCGGTATCGGAATCGATCTCCGGGGCGATGCCAACAGGATGGGCCACGACATCGGAATCATCAAGGACAACCACCGGCACCTGCACAACACTAACATATTAGCAAGCACATTGCAAATAATCAAAAAGCAAGCACATTGCAAATAATCAAAAACCACAACTATGGTCATAAGACATTATTTTTTACCTTGTGCAGCTCACCGGGGGATCTCAACCCTCCGGGGATCATCTCCTCATCCTCGATGGGGGCCATCACCTTGCCAGGGGAATACTGCTTCTCAACGACGACTATCTCCTCAAACTCGGTCTTGAGCCTCACATAGGTGGCAATCAGAGCTCCTAGGGTAGGCACGGTGGGGCCCTTGCTGTTCTTCCAACTTTCTTTGAGGAGTTCGTCCGCCAATGTCCTCAACTCTTTCGCCAGTGCTTGTTTCTTGGAGTTCTTCGTCTCCATGGGTTGGCCCACCAACATTGTCAAATCATTGGTCGGTGCTCGCTTCCTGGAGATTGCTGTCTCCAGTGGGTTGTCCCCCGGCAACTCTTTGCCTAGTGCTCCAGGATCCATCAATGAACTGGCAAACAAAAAGCAATCGAAAGGAAACCACAATCACAATGAAAACGGGAAAAGAATAGGATGTGAGAATCGGTTGGTGCTTCGCAAAAAGAAGATTATTGGAATGACAATATAGCAGCATAACTGATTCGCCCACCTTTCCTTCGTCGGTAGAGAAGAAAAATGGCAGAAGTGAGTAGCCTGGAGTGAGGTTTTCTTGAAGAAAGGGAAGAAAGGGCTTGAACGAGCGTTCCAATGAAATGATGGTTGCTTCGTCCAGTCCAACTTGGAGGCCACCTTACCACTGCTGGTAAAGGTGTGGGTTTTGTGATATGAAGGGTCATGACAGCCACACCGGGGTGACAGGTGAGTCTCGACTGTAGCACCTCACTGTGATTTGGTGGATGGCACGCGGGCCTGGATGCTTTGAAATGTCATTAACTTGATTTTAGTCTCTTTAGTATTTGGATCCAAGCATGGATGAGGCTAACAAGTTTTAGTCCCACTACTTTTAGTCATGAGACTAAAACGTATCAAAGCACTCTCTCAGGCTGGTCATAGTGGGGAGTAACTTAGACTAGTGTCATGCATATGACACTAGTGTAAGTTACTACCTCCATAGTGCAAAGTAACATAGTAGTAGTATCATAGATTCCTTCATTTTTTATCTCATAGACTCATTTTGCCTCGGAAAGCGCTATGTTACAGTAACATATTATGTTACCACAAGCACCTCTTTCCTCATTAAATACTTGCCACATAAGCAAAATTGTCTTGGGATGTGTTAAGTTACTACCTAAGTTACTCCCACTATGGCTAGCCTCAATATTGAGCACCGTGACCAAGGCGGAGAGGAAAACAAGAGAACTATGTAACTAATGCATGAGTTTAATTAGGGTAGTTTTGTAAAATACGAGATACATTCCTCCAATCGCAAAATGCCTTGGTTCATGAGATTTGAGATTTGAGCCCTATAAACCGGAGGGGAGGGGGTACTGCACACGGTGTAGTCTAGTCACTTGTTTTTTTTTGAGCCGAAGTTTAGTCACTTGTTGAAATCTCTAGAAAGGAAAATACTCCTTTCCGGTTTACAGGTCTATACTACTCCCTCCATCTAGGTGTGTAAGTCATCTTATGAAAACCAAATAGTCCCAAAACACTTATGCGCGATGCATTAACTTCTACCTTGTTTCTTGTTTCTTGACATACGTATCAACCAATAAGAGATGAGAGGTGTGCATGCTTTTAATGACTTGCAATGGCTAGTTCATTGCATGGAATGCTATTAATTAGCAAATAAACATTGGTGACCCAAGGAGGAAACAGTGCTAAGAGCGTGGACCTATGCGGAATGAGTATCAACCAATGGATAATGGAGTTTAATTTTTAAACAATAGAAATTTTGTCTCATGTAAGAGCCTGGCTAGTCCTCCAAGGAACCGCACCACGTGAGCGTTCACAACTGCCACGTTCGGTTTGCACTTGGCTCTTCGCCTCTTCGAGAAGACGAACAATGATGTTACTCCTACTTCTACAATATCGAATCCACTGCTGCATGTTCGTCCACCTCGTGCGGGAGGGATAGCGTGTAGCGAAAGCTTCTACTTACTGCTCCTGCCTTTGCGTCCATGACAGGTGGGCCCAACAGGTGGTTGGCCCACCTATCATGCAGCCAAAGGCAGGTGCAGTTAAGGCACCGGAGCTCAGTCCGCGAGGGAGAGGGCGTCGTAGTAATCAAATTTCTCGGGCCTGTACGAGTTGATGCGACACATCAAAGCACTGCATTCAATAAAACTCTTTTTACACATTTCAAATGGGCTACTTCATATGTAGGAGTAGACATATTCTACTTCGTATGTACTCCCTATGTTCAAAATATAAGTATTTTTAGAGATTTCACTATGAACTGGAGTACATACGAAACAAAATGAGTGAATCTACACTCTAAAATATGTCTATATACATCCGTATGTAGTTTGTAGTGGAATCCCTAAAAAGACTTACATTTAGGAAGGGAGGGAGTAGTCACTTGTTGCAATCTCTAAAAAGACTTATATTTGGAAACGGAGGGAGTACAACGCATGCATGCATGCATGCCGTGACTTTCCTTTTGATACTTGCATGTGTTGATTTGATGCACCTTGCCAAATTTTGACTATAAATTTAACTAACCAAATTTTCATGCATGTCACAAAAAATCACGGGGCTGTTCGGATTGTGACTATGTTTGTCTTATGTTGCCACATTATTTTTCCCACACTTGCCACACTTGCCTAACCTGAGTTGCTCAAATTGTTAGACACACTTTGGCTTGCCTAAGGGAATCTTGCCACAATTTTTGTGTCTATGACATGTGGGGTTCACTGCTAATAAAAAAATTCTTGTCTTAGGTGTGGCTAATAAAAAAGACTTATATTTAGGAACGGAGGGAGTAGAAAATATAAATAATAATGCATGTTGGGGCAACCCACGTTTCCGCTAATTTTAGCCGTGGGCTTGTTCACAATTTCTACGAGGGGGTGGTTGTTCATTTAATGGAGGGACTTGTAGTACTACCAGACTTGAATGATACAAAGTGCGACCTGACACACCATAACACCACTTGGAACAAGCGGGTAGCTATCTCAAAAAACAATCAACAACTAAAAAAACCCGCGACCTGCATGTAGTATAGTACACAATTTTAAACGATTGTTTTGATGGAGTGAAAAAGGAAAACTACCCCACTACTTATATATAGGCCGGAGCCTCCGCGCTTGCTTGCTAGGGCTACTCTATTCACACACTCTCATCCTCTCCAGATCTAAACAAGATAGGGGTAGTATCCCTGTCTTTCTCCCATCAAAAAACACTGGCTTTCTATCCTCACCGCTGGCTACAGATCTGGACGTATCCCCCTCTGCCGGTGAAGGGGAGGAGGGGAAGTGTTTAGGCCGTCGTTGACAGGGAGGGAGGAGACCTACTGCCGGCCGCACCGTTATCTCTAGCCGAGCGCCGGCGCGGGAGGTCCTTCGATCCATTCATCGTTGCCTGTGGGCGGATCCGGCCTCCCGCCGCCCACCTATCCACATCCCGACGACCTTCAGGTATATCTTCGTTCGAAACCGCCTTAGCTCTACTTCCCCAGCTTGCTACGTCACTGCATGTGCATTATTTTCTACCTCTCAGCCCCTCTCGATCGGATGGTCCAACGTCACGTATTTTTTTCTTCTATTGTTAGAGGTAAAGCTACTTCATGGAGTCGAATCTTGTACTCCCTTCGTCCGAAAATACTTGTCATTGAAATAAAGTGGGGGTGGGGGAATTTAGTATGTACATTGGACTTGGTACAAACAGGAAGGAAAGGGGATAAAAGTAGTACAGACTGGTCATCCAACCGGTCTCTTGGTCGAAAAAGGAAATATAGGGGTAACGCTGTACACAGTGGTATGACCAGGACTAGATTTGCTATCCACACATAGGAGTAGGTGGCTAGAGTGAACAAAAATGGGACCAACCCATATATGTTTCTTGGATGTTTGTTTCTCGGGGCAACAAACTATGAATCGCCACTTTATGCCCCTGTTTACGTACATGGTGCTGTACTGCTGGTGCACCCACTGTCCCATGCCCTTATACCAAATATTTAGGCTCCGGTCGGAATAAAGGGGTAGAAAACATAGGTCTTGATGAAAATAGAGGAATAGGAAAGGAATGTAGGTATAAAACTATGGAACAGCGAACCAGAGGAAACTCTCAGGAGAATGTGTTCAGATGGACTATGAAATGTACAGATTTATTTTTTTAGAGTAGCATGCTTGGCAGTATGAGATGCTATTTGTTTATTCAGCTGCACAGTGACTACTCTTGTCCTCACCTCACGTACCACACATAGGTTGATTTTTTTATTCCGGCAAACACAGCACAACAACCTGTCTAACGCATGGCAGCGAGCGCCTGCCTCGGGCTTCCGCCCAAAAAATGAGCAGCGCGTGGATGTTTCTAATCCGATGGAATCAGTACTACCAGACCAGCTTTCCTATGAAACACTATTCACCTTTCCCGTGTTCCGAACGGTTGGAAGGGAAAGAATACGGTAGGAATTGTGTTCCTACTAAAATCCTGCACCAAACCTGTGAACCGAACGCAGCCTTAGTTGTTCTTAATATAATGTCCCTGGTAAAAATGAAGCCATGCCACTGTTTTTGCCTGTAATTGTTTGAGACTCTGACAAGTTTAGCCAAATGTTTTTGCCTGTAATTGTTTGAGACTCTGACTATTTCCTCTGTGCCTTTTTGTGCAAACAGGGATATCCAATTCACCTGGTTGCTGTTGTGAACTTTTGGTGCACTGCACAAAAGTCTTCTTAAAAGAAGTGACTTTTGTGCTGTTTAACTGAAATGTCAGATGGAGCAGTTGGTTCATTTTGGTGGAACTGCACAAAGGGAGATCTGTGTTCCAATCCTCATCATCCATATTGGCGCCATAACCTTCCTTTAGGTAAGAATGATATTTAATGCATGTGTTCATCTCTATTTTCTGACTGCCATGAGAAAATAATGTTGTTTTTTACTAGTACACTTGTACTCCCTCACTGACAAAACCAATTCTGAATTAGAAGGCCAATCATGTACTTGGTTTCACCAACTGGTGAGGAGAAAGAGAAACATAGCATGAAGAGGAAGAAGAAGAAGAATAAACAGTGCTAAGGCGATCTTGCTGAAGCCAAAGGCCTCAGTCGAGGCTATTCAAGGGCTCCGGCAACGACTACCTTACATGTGAGATGATCCTCCAGGGAGCCCTTCCACTTCTGCTGACTCACTTAATTAATTAGGAGCACTTAAGTACCACTAATTTATTACTGCCTAATTTTCTTGTTGGAGTTAAACAAATCTTTAGTAGGACCCTATGCTGAATCATGTACGTGTGAATGTTTGTCTATGGAGGTGAATCATGTGGTGGAGCAGGGAGGGAATATTATTAGTGTCATGACATAATATTGCTATTGTTTTGCATGTCAATTTATTGCCATTGGTTCAATGAGGCAATGTTTTGCGTATTGTCCATCATGAATTTGATGCTACTGTTTGAGTAATATGCTAATGTCTTCCTATCCTTTCTCACTAAGCTAATGAAGGTTTCACCTTGTTCCTAATTGTGCAAACAGGGATCATGTTGTGCCAATCATACATTTTAGTGCAACTACATAAGACAATACAATGAACTGTATCCCAGCCAGTGCTTTAACTCTGCTGGAAGTTCTTGATAATCTTTCGATATAATCTCAGCACTGGTAAACAAGAGTGATTTCAACCATACATTTGAAGTGCACAAAAATATATACTATTGTGTGATTCCAGTGAGTGCTTTATCATCTCTTATGGGACTACATGAATAAGCTTTTTTTCTCAGGTTGGTACGGGCCTAAGGCCTTCATCCATATTAGTTTGCTGTCATCTCTATTTGTATCGTGCTACTGTCATGAGAAACTCCTTTATCTTTGCACTTTTAAGTTTTGCAACATATGATAAATGGCAATGCTTTGAGTGTTGAGTTGAGCTAATTGGCACTGATTAAATAAACTAATACCTCTCTTTAAGCAAGACTACTATGTTGCTAACTTTACCCATTAAGATAATGAGGGTGCTTCTATTTGTTAGTGTATGTTTTATCAACTAGTCCCACTATTACAGTAATCTCACTCTCTCAATATATGTGCCAACAGGGATGCTTGATTTTGGTGGAACTGCACAAAAACTTTGGGTGCTTCATTGCCTCGACAGCTTTCGTCCTTTCCTGTCAGTCGCTAATCTCCGCTTGCTTTCTTCCTTTGCTGTCAGTCGCTTGACTTATCTCGGCTTCCAGTCAAAGGAAATAGTAATTGATATGCTACCTCACACAGGTTGGTACTGGTCTTTATCCTGATTATTGTGCCTATCATATGTATTGGTAATTTGGTATTGTGCTACTGTTTGCCGATTTCATAAAGGAGTAATTTGGAGCCTGAACTTGCACGCAAATCATTACATCGGGTGATTTCAGTAGAACTGCACAAAATGATCAGATGGACAGGTACTTATGCTGCTGCTATGTACTCCAAAGTTCACTCAGACAAGCATCGATGTTGACAAGAAGTGCCTATATTCATTCGAGTATCAACCGGCGTCAACCAATTGTCAAACTCCAGGTATTAGGAGAGTGAACGCCAAAAATATTGCTTGGTGCATAGCCCAGAAAAACGCAGTCCAGTCTTTGGTCCCAACTTGTGCCTTTTGGTTATCGGCACATATGGTAGCGAACTATATGGCATGGAGTCTAAAGATTCCAGACAAGTTGGTTGACGCGTATATTCATCTGGGACTTAATCAGTCTACACGCCAAGGATGCTCCATTTCAGTTGAACTGCACAAAAATTTGGGTGGTTCATTTTCTCAACCGCCTCCTTTCTCGTCTGCAATGTAGTATTTTGGCAAGATACAGGACCAAGATGAGCCAGTAAACTAGTTGGATGAAAGTAGTGGCCAAGTTGCTCAAACCTCCATTGGCACGAGGCCACTATTTGAGGATAAACCTACAAGCAAAGTTCAGATTGTTTGTGCTACCTCTTATGTACTCAAATGTTTACTCGTACAAGAACTAATTTTAGCAAGAAGTACCTCTGATTGAACACCATTTACCAGTCTGTACCCTAGGTAATTAAAGTTCGTCCATGGATCATATTGGCTGTGATCTCAATCATTTGGATGCATAAACATACTGACATGTGTATATATGAATCTTTTTGTGAATTATGTATGAATATTGTCGTGTGATCTATCAATCATTTGGATGCATAGATATGCTGAGCTTGTGTATATATGAATCTTTTGAGTTGTTGATAGTGTATGTTGGCTATGAATATGAACGTGTCCTGTGAACCTGAGTTTGATATGAATTGCAACAGAACCAGTTATAACCACTACTAGGAAAAGGGCTATAGATGGGATGGACACTAATGGCGCACTGTACACGTGGTGCGCCATTACTAAATACTAATGGCGCACCACATCCGACGGTGCACCATTAGTAATTTTTTTTAATTTTTTCAAAACTACTAATGGCGCACCGTGGGAGTGGTGCGTCATTACTGGTTGAACTAGTAATGGCGCACCATCCCATGGTGCGCCATTAGTAATTTGGCCCAAACATTCCCCCGAATGCACCCCCCCTGTGGACCGCCTTTTCAGTTTCAAAAAAATAAAAGAAAATGATAGAAATGTCAAAAAAATAAATAAAAGAAAATAAGTTCCCCATGTGATATGTGGTCTAGTTGTTAGCAAAATTTACAAACATGAATTTTCGCCTTTTTTGCAAAATCCCTCGAGAATTTGTAAAAATGGGCATAACTTTTGCATACGAACTCGGATGAAAAAGTTTTTTATATGAAAAATCATCTACTCGAAAAGTTACATCCGAATTTAACTGGGGGAACCCTGTTAAACATTTTCAAAATCCTCAAAAACCTAACAGAAAAAAGATACGGGGCTTTTAAGATCTGGAGAGGCAAAAAAAATTCAAACTTACTAATGGCGCACCTGCCCATGGTGCGCCAGTACCATCTTCCTGCCTTCAAAATTCAAAATAAATAAAAAAATATTAAAAAGTTACTAATGGCGCACCTGCCCATGGTGCGCCATTACTATCTTCCCGCCTTCAAAATTCAAAATAAATCAATAAAATAAAAAAAGTTACTAATGGGGCACCTGCCCATGGTGCACCATTAGTATCTTCCCGCCTTCAAAATTCAAAATAAATAAAATAAATAAAAAAATAGTAATGGCGCACCTACCCACGGTGCGCCATTACTATGCTGTATATATGGCTGGGCATGTCCTCTCCTCCTTACCTCTTCATTCTTCTCCTCCACTCCACCTCTCCTCCACTCCTCCACTCCATCTTCCCTTCTCTCCTCCACCATACTACCCTCCTCCTCTCCGGCGACCTCCTCCTCCTCCTCTCCGGCGACCTCCTCCTCCTCTCCGGCGACCTCCTCCTCCCTCCTCTCCTCTCCTCCCCTCCCCTCCCCTCACG
>NC_057813.1:13330179-13335213 GCF_018294505.1 Triticum aestivum
TCGGTGAGCTCATCCTCCCTCCTCTCCGGTGAGCTCCTCCTCCCTCCTCTCCGGTGAGCTCCTCCTCCCTCCTCTCCTCCCATCCCCTCATGGTTTCTCCTTCCTCCTCTCGGATGCTCCGGTGAACTCCTCTCCGGCGACCTCCTCCTCCTCTCCAGCGATGTAGGCGAGCGCCTCTGCGGTCACCTCCTCCTCCTCCTCTTCGGTGAACTCCTCTTCGGCGAACTCCTCACCGGCGAACTCCTTTCCGGCGAACTCCTATCCGGCAAAAGAACACGGCAAAAGAACGTACAAGATCCAAAAATGGGAACAAAATTTGAAATAATATCGTGCAAAAAACGAGCAAAAAAAACGAGCAAAAAAACGAGCAAAAATGGGCAAAAAAAACGCGATCCAGATCTAAATTCAAAAATAGCAATGGCGCACGGTGGGGGTTAGACAGTGCGCCACTACTATTTCCCCGCCTTCGAAATTCAAAAATACTAATGGCGCACCGTGGCCTATACTAATGGCGCACCAGTGGCCTATACTAATGGCGCACCAGTGGTGCGCCATTAGTATACCAGATACTAATGGCGCACCACTGGTGCGCCATTAGTAAAAAATACTAGTGGAGTGATACTAATGGCGCACCAGTAGTGCGCCATTAGTAGGCAAAACTGGTGCGCCATTAGTAGGCCTTTTCCTAGTAGTTAACCCTTCTCCTCCTCTCAATCTGCGACTGCACTGCCGCGTTTTCCCATCTCCGAGTCGTTCCCGTCCGGGGCCTTGCCGTCGTCCATCGCCTCACTGTGTTCGGTGTGGTGTGGTCAACAAACGAGAGTCATCGGAAGAGGACTGTACGTGGAGAGCCTGACGGCTGGGATCCACGAGGTCCATGGTCGCACGCAAGGAAAGTTCCTCCTTATTAAGCTGAAAAAAATGTTTCCTCCGCCTGACAGCTGGGACCCACCGGCTGTATCTTCGCACGGAAGGAAGTGCCTCCTTGTTTTGCAAAAACAATTATTCATCTCGTTGACAGCTGGGACCCGTCAGATTAGGTGACTGACTTGTGGGCCTGCTAAGCGGACGTGTACACACGGCTTTGTCAACTTAATCAACAAATGATTCTAGCAGCTGGACCGTTGGATGTTAATCCAACAGCCATGCTCCTTCTTCAACCTCTGTTCTTGGTCCTGTCTCCCGTGGGCGGCACCGCGGCTGTGCTGCCGCGCACCCGAACCAGTGAAGTTTCCCACTCCTCTCCATCTGCGACTCCACTGCCCCGTCTTCCCCATCTCCGGGTCGTTCCAGTCTAGGTGCGCTCGGCACGGTGTGGTCAACATGGTCAACAACCGAGAGTCATCGGAAGATGACTGTACGTGAGAGGCTGACAGTGGGGACGCACCACGCCCATAGACGCGTGCATGCAATGGAACGTGGCGAGGTCAACGTGGTCAAGGAACAACTTCCATCGGAAGTATACTGTACGTGGAGAGTCTCAGCTGGGTCCACGGCCGCAGCAAGTAAGTGCCTCCTTATTATGCGGAAAATAATGATTCCTCCAACTGACAGCAGGGACCCACTGGATGGGCCACCGTATTTTGCGAAAAAAACTTTTGCCCCCTGACTGCTGGTACCCACCTGACGGGCCACCGTATTTCACAAAAAAAACGTCCCCCCCCCGCTGTCAGCTCGGACCCACCGGAAGTGCCTCCTTATTACGCACAAAAAATGAATACTTCCCCTCCTAGCTGGGACCCACCTTGGTGGGAGGCTGACTTGTGGGCCTACTAAGTTGACGGGGACGAAGGGCTTTGTCAACTTAGTCAATATGAATGATTCTAGCTCTAGTGACCGTACGATGTCCATCCAACGGTCGTAGTGCTTCTTCAACCTCTGGTCTTCTTGCTCCAGCCGCCCAAACCAGCGTCGGTCGTGCCTCATGCTCTTGCCTCCCGTGGCCGGCTGTGCTGCCGTGGAGGACTCACCGCCCCCTACTATTCCCACCGCTGGCCAGGCCCTGCGGTGACGGCAGCCTCACACCGCAGCCGAACCAGTGAACCCTCATACTCCTCTCTGCGTGGGCTTCCACTTCCGCGTCTTCCCCGGCTCCGTGTTGTCCCCTTGCTAGGCCTCACCGTCGTCCACCGCCGTGGTGCTCTCCGCGTGGCGTGGTCAACGTGGTCAAGGAACGACTTCCATCGGAATAGTATTGTACGTGGAGAGGCTGACAGCTGGGTCCACGGCCAGAGCCTAGTTTTTTTGTGATTTGCCAAGTAAGTCGCTTTGTCAGGCCTGCTAGGCTGCAAATCTTTCAAGACGTGGAGAGCTTTCATTTGGCTGGCTGGGAAAATCGCCCATCAGTAATGAGAAATGGGTTGTACATTTTTAAAACACATCAAAGCGGCAATTAGTTTCAAATATCTTTTCTTTCATTTCGAGATTTTAAATTACATTAATTTTTATGCGTGGAGAATTTGTTGGATTTTATATTGATATACATTTAGTTTTAAAATCAGTTTGAATGTGAGTCGAAATTTCGGGATTAAAAACAGTTCGGACCGCACCGAAATATGCAAAATTTCGTATAATTTTTTAACCATGGCCACAATATGGGTTGTAATGCTAACAAAAAGAATATGGGCTCCAAACAAAACCTTAAGAATTAGCAAATGGGCTATAAATTATTAGAAATAATGGCAGATGGGCTGTATGCTGTTTTCCACAGATTTGAGGCTTTCCTAAAAAAAAGGTTGACGCACAAGCAGTGACTGTTGGATGGCCATCCAACGGCCGTCGTGCTTCTTCAATCTCTGCTCTTCCTGCTCCAGCCGCTCAAACAAGCGCCGGTGGGACTGCCTGCTCCCTCCTTCCCACGGTCGGCTGTGCTGCCGCGCAGGCCTCACCACCCCACCGTACTCCCATCGCTGGCCTAGCCATCCCTCTACTCACCCACACCTGCTGTTATTCTCCGGCGACGGCAGACGAACCAGTAAACCCTCGTTCAGTCGTACTCCCCTCCGCGTGGGAAACAACTGCTGAGTCTTCCCTGCCTCCGTGTCGTTCCCTTCCTAGGCCTCGCCGTCATCCACCGCCCTGGTGCTCTCGGCGTGGCCTGGTCAATGTGGTCAATGACCGACATGCATCTGAAGTGTACTGTATATGGAGAGGCCGACAGTTGGGTCCACGGCCGCACGCAAGGAAATGCCTCCTTATTACGCACAAAATAATGATTCCTCCACCTGACATCGGGAACCCACCGAAAGGGCCTCAGTATTTCATGAAAAAATTGTTACCGCCGCTAACAGCTTGGACCCACCAGCTATATCTTCGCACGCAAGGAAGTGCCTCCTTATTACGCACAAAAAAAATGAATACTCCCCCTGTTAGCTGGGACCCAGTATAGTGGTAGGCTGACTTGTGGGCCTACTAAGTTGACGGGGGACGGAGGGCTTTGTCAACTTAGTCAATATGCACGATTCTAGCTACAGTGACCGTACGATGTCCATCCAACGGCCGTAGTGCTTCTTCAACCTCTGGTCTTCCTGCTCCAGCCGCCCAAACCAGCACCGGTCGTGCCTCGTGCTCCTGCCTCCCGCGGCCGGCTGCGATGTGGCGGAGGCCTCACCGCCCCCTACTACTCCCACCACTGGCCATGCCATCCCTCTACTCACCCACACCCCTTGTTATTCTGTGGTGACAACAGCCTCACACCGCAGCGAACCAGTGAACCCTCGTACTCCTCTACGCGTGGGCATCCACTGCCGCGTCTTCCCCGGCTTCGCGTCGTCCCCTTCCTAGGCCTCGCCATCGTCCACCGCCCTGGTACTCTCGGCGCAGCGTGGTCAACGTGGTCATGGAACGTCTTCCATCGGACGTGGACTGTATGTGGAGAGGCTGACAGCTGGGTCCACGGCTGCAGCAAGGAAGTGCCTCCTTATTACACGCAAAATAATTATTCCTCCACCTGACAGCGGGGACCCACCAGACGGGCCACCATATTTTGTGAAAAAAAAACGTTTCCCCCCTAACTGCTGGGACCCACCAGCTACACCTTCGCACGCAAGGAAGTGCGTCCGGGCAAAAAAAAGATTCGACCCCCTGACTGCTGGGACCCACCAGCTACATCTTCGCACGCAAGGAAGTGCCTGACAGTCAGGACCCACCTGGTCGAAGCATACGTAGCGTTGTCATTCTGGTCGCGAACGTGTACGTACATACTGGTCGATGTAGAGGAGCGCACGTGTCGTAGATGTAGAGGCACGCACGTGTCGTAGTAGAGGCGCGCACGTAGCATGTACACGTACGTACAGCAGCGAGGGTGCAAGAAAGAAAATACGGCCACGTACGTACATACGGGCAGGGTCTCGAACGCCTACTCGCGCATACGTACATGGCTGGGTCGGAACGGAGAAACAGCATCGTCGTCGTGTTCATGGGGAGCCAACCGGCTGGGTCGGAACGGAATGCGTGGTCGTGTTCATCGGGAGGGCTTGGACGGAACAGGTGATGGAAACGAGGCCTGGCGTACCACACAACGAAGGAAACGGCCTTGTGTTTGACCGGCCACATTCGTAACGGGGTCCTGTTGATCGGGAGGGGCCTGGCGTACCGCAAAACGGAGGAAACAGACCTCCTACGGTCGAAACGGGGGTCCTGTTGATCGGGAGGGTGTGGCGTACCACAAAACGGACGAAACGGACCTCCTACGGTCGAAACGGGGGTCCTGTTGATCGGGAGGGGTGTGGCGTACTGCAAAATGGACGAAACGGACTTGTGTTGGAGCGCTACAGTCGAAACAGGGGGGGAGGGGTGTGGTGTACCGCAAAATGGGACTCCACGGGATACTGTTCATCTCCACCGTCAACCTCCTCCAGCCTCCACGGGCTACCGTCGACCTCCTCCAGCCTCCACGGGCTCCTGTTCATCTAGCCTCCACCGCGCGCTACTCCGCCGGCTACTGTTCAACCACCCCTCCACGGGCACCCCTCCACCGTCTACTGTTCATCCAGCACTCCACACCACGGGGTCCTGTTCAACCACCCCTCCAGG
>NC_057813.1:13335560-13344190 GCF_018294505.1 Triticum aestivum
CTTTAGTTAGTAGCAGTAGCGAAGGAATAGCTCCATCGAGTTCAGTTAACAGCCATCGATCGATCGCTCGGGTTCAGTAACGCGTAGCCTGCAGTGCAATCGCTCGGGTTCAGTTAGAGCCCAACGCCTCACACACACGTGCGTATGTACGAGAGAAACGCGCATCGCTCCGCCCCCAACCTCCCACCATAACCGGCAACTCCCCGAAATTTTCCTCCCCCTCGCTTCTACCACGGTTTTTTCCGTCATGGACGGCCCAAAGAATGTCATGCAGCTGCGTCTCCGGCCCGCCCAGGACGAAAAGCCCATTTTCTGTCATGATTTTTTGTCATAGAAGTAGGAGCCCACCACATCTATGATGATACCGGGTTTTGTCACAATTATCGTCATAGAAGTGTCATATGTATGACAGAAAAAAATTCATTCGGCCCAAAATGTCACGGATGTGTCTTTTTTTGTAGTGTATACAATTTACCATTGTAATGGGTGTGTTGGGGATACAAGAGACTCTTTGTTATTTGGTTGCAGGGTTGTTTGAGAGAGACCATCTTCATCCTACGCCTCCTACGGATTGATAAACCTTAGGTCATCCACTTGAGGGAAATTTTCTACTGTCCTACAAACTTGTGCACTTGCAGGCCCAACAACATCTACAAGAAGATTGTGTAGTAGACATCATACAGCCAGAGGCGGGAGGCAATACATATTCGGTCCATCTCTCAATACTCCAGAGAAGTTACCATACGAGATGACCGAACAGTAAAACACGGAGATCTATCAAGTCCAAGTGAAGGACTACTTTGAAACGCAAAGAGCTAAGAGACATACACCTTCAGAGGAGAAGATAGATCCGGTGAAAGCGAAGCGCACTTTGGATGCCCTGCAGCAACCACCACCATCTCCGCCGCAAACCAACTATGAGCGCATTACTGGAAAGACATATAAGGAAGCGAAGCGGTCTGGAAGTACTTGCAGTGACAAAAGGTTACAAGAACGAAGAAGTGGGAAAAAAATTCCCCAGCTCGGCAAATATGCAAACCAATTGTGCCCCCGCTCAAGGTGTCTAGCGATATCGTCGCTAATCATCCGGGGATCTTGCCCGGTACCAACCCTGCAGATTACATGCACGACGACGATGCACATTTTGATATAATGGAGGTGGACGAATTTAAATACGAGTACGGGAAGCCTCTTGTCAAAGATGGAACTACTCTAACAATGATGATGCGAAGATTCCATGATTGGTACATGGAAACTTGCAGAAAGTCTGGGAAGAAAATCGATACTTTGACGCTGAAAGTTAAAGAGGATCAGCACGACCTCGTTGGAATTGAGGAGTTGTCTGTTCCATTTGAGGAGTTCTTCCAGTTTTTCAATCTAAAGGCCCTCGATAAATTAATGGTCACTTGCTACTATCTGTAAGTACTACTTCTGTCATTAAGTCTCTATATATAGCTCAGCTCTTTCATTGCATGTATATATAATTATCCTCACTATATTATGCAGATTGAAGATTGTCGAATGCAGAAAAGCTGAAATGTATGACATTGGGTTCATTAACACAAATGTCATAGATGAATATACGGTTACATTTCATGCGAAAGAAACCGAGGACAACTTGCTATGATTGTTGGTAATAAAGCAAAACAAAGATACAATACTCTTTCCTTTACAACTTCAAGTGAGTGTTACTGTCTTGTGCATATTCGATTTCCCTTAATTATTACTCGAGGTTATAGTAATTAATATAATCGATGAGTTATGCATGCGTGCGTAGGTTCCACTATATTCTCCTAGAGATTAAGCTTGAGCAGGGACTAGTAAACGTCTTAGACTCGAGATGAAAAGATCCCGAGGACTATGCGGTCATGTCTAAAATGCTCGACAAGTAAGTTGAATCGATCATTGTCGCACCATATCGGCAACTTTGTTCATTTCATGATATCAAGTAATTGTTTTCTTTGTCTCGCAGGGTTTGTAAAGTATTCACCGCACAAGTTCCGGTACTGCTGCGGGATATGCGATGGAAATACCCGAAAGTAAGTACTACTAGCTAGCTAGTTCCGTGCATCTCCCGTTGATTCTAGCTACTTTCATCAATGCCATTTATAATGCTTCATTATCAGTTTGATTGACCTCTATTTCTTGTAAAATGCTTGTGGCAGGAAGCCGAGAATAATTACTATGGATACTATGTCTGCGAGTTCATCTACAATGCGACGGCCAAGAATAGGCGTTGCTACTCTAAAAGACAATATGAAGTGCGTAAGCAAAAATATTCACAAGTTTATTTTATTACCATCATTTCTGTTGAGTTTCATTCATATATATATGTATTGACCCCCTTATTCAAATTAGATGTGGGAGATGCGGAATGAACTCCTAGCACAAGATCGCATGCGAGCAATTCAAGAGGAATTGGCTGGATTCTTTCTTGACCACGTCATCAATAAAGCCGGAGAATACCATGCATGTGGAAGTTGAGTTCATATGTTAGGGTATTGTAAGAGATCTTACACATTGTGTGTGTGTGTGTGTGTGTGTGTGTGTGTGTGTGTGTGTATAGAGAGAGAGTAACACTATTCTAATCCGGGGATCAAAATAGTTATTTGGATCACACAGCTCTATATAGGGCCTGACGATGCGTTCCTGAACTCCAAAAACACAAAAGAACAAAACCTAGATCGCCCATCAGACCCGTCCGACCGGTTTCATCCCCACACCATGAACTTCCTGTACCGTGCACGTTCCCAACTCACCCCCACCATGCCACCACCTCACCCGCATGCTCACCGACCGCTGGAGCCGCCGCCCCCTCCCGCGCGCTCGCCGGACGCCGGAGCCCCCGCCTCCTCCCACGCTCTCGCCGGAGGCCCGAGCCGCCGCCTCCTCCTGCGCTCTCACCGGAGGCCCGAGCCACCACCCCCTCCCACGGGCCCGCTGGATGCCGGAGCAGCCGCCTCGCCCGCGCGGTCGCCAGCCACCGGGCGCTCCTATCCCACCGCTGGTTCCTGCCGCCGTTGCCAGGTCCCTAGCCGCCAGATTCCGCTGCCGCAGCCGGGCCCCAACTACCGGTTCCAGCCGCCGCTGATGGGGGAAGGGCCGCCGATGCAGGACACCTCCCGATGCTCTGCCGCCGTGCCATGGATGACCACGAAAGCCGCCACTCGGGATCCCCTGCACTCAGGCCCTCCCCTTGACGCCACGAACTTCTCCCCTGCCACCGCGACCTTCTTCCCTTTGCGCCGCGACCTTCTTCCACCTTACTCGCACCAACCTTTGGCCGCGAGGCAACGCTCCAACCAGCAAAAATGGGTCACCGCCCACCATCTGCGCACCATCGAACACAGATCGACACCGGAAAACATTGAGATCTCCCTCCTCCCTAAGGCTCTCTACCATCCTGTAGGTATTGACCCTCCCTGTCTTCTCTGAACCCTCATTTTGGGAGGATTTGACCTTCTCTGAACATTTGTTTTTGAGTTTGTTCTCTGGAAAGCTGAACTTGGAATACCCCTTTTATATATTTGATTGTGGTTTGAGGTTTGGGAATAGTTGAACTGCACTACAACAAAAAATGTGAAAAAATGCAAGTCTGTCCCATTCGTTTGGTCACCACGGTGCTCCATTTGAGCCGCCATAGCATCACAAAAGCTCTTCAAAAATGGACCTGATGGTAGTCCATGTGAGCAGCCACAGAAAACATTCTCTACCAGATATCTAAATTCTTCAAACATAGCACTGTAGAATTTGTAATAGTAGCAATGGTCAGATTCAGATTATAATGTGCCATTTTGTAACACACTGTGTGGCATTTTTACTTCAAAGTCTAGTAGAGATTTTAGTTTAGGAAAAGGTTATTGTAAAGTACAGTATGAGCCATTTCCAACTCATGTTTAGCAGAGTTTTCAGTTCATGAATATTATGTAGAAAAGAAACTATGAGTCATTTTCAGTTCAAGTACATTACATGACATGTGCAGCATGAAGCCTAGTTGCACAAATGAATTGTGCGTCATATATTCCAGTATGTGGACAAAAATATAACATCAAATTTTCAGATTACTTAGTCATGATTTGCTCGAGTTCATGATGGTAGAAAGTTCATAGAAAGTTAAAACAAAAATAATAGAGTAGTTCAAAAAATAAACGAGCACCTAGAAGCAGATATTTCACAGTTTCTAAAAATAAAAAAACAAGAAGTTTGAATTTTAAAAATAGAGATGTTCAAAAAACATAAAAAGGACCCTTTCATCGTTTCTAGAATAAAAAAACCTCTAGAAGTTCAAATTAAAATAACGGGCGGTCCAATATTTATTATAAAACTAGGATATTTCCGTTACAAAAAGGAATAATCAAGAACTACAAATTACAAAAATAGAGAAGTTTGATATAAATAAAAAACCTTAATTTTCCTCGTCACTAAATAATAAACCAAGAAGTTCAATATCAATAAATGGAGCAGTTCAATATTTATTACGAAAACTCAAAATTTTCTCGTTACTAATGAATAAACCAAGAAGTTCAGTTCCGAATAACCAAGAAGTTGTACAATGTTTATTACATTATTAAAAAAATACACAATGAAGTTCACTTAAAAATGTAGAGCGGTTCATTGCCTATAAACAGAGTGGCTTGATTGCTTATAAAATTGTGAAGTTCGATGTCTATAAAAATGTAGATTTTCCTCATAATTTTTCCCGTTACTAACGGAAAACAAGAAGTTCAGTTCGAAAATATCTAAGAAGTTGTACGATGTTTATTACAAAATTAGGATTTATTTGGTTACAAATGAATAACACCAAGAAGTCCAAATTGAAAAGACCAAGAAGTTCAATTTAAAAAAATACAATAGTTCAATGTATATGAAAAACTAAGATTTTCCTAGATACTAAATAACAAACCAAGAAGATCAATTTCAAAAAATGGAGCAGTTGAATGTTTATCACAAAACTTAAAATTTTCCAATTGCTAACGAATAAACCAAGAAGTTAAGTTCAAAATAACGAAGAAGTTGTATAATGTTTGTTACAAAACTAAGATTTTTTTCTGTGTAAGAATCAGATACAATTCTTTACTCAAATACGAAAAGGTGAAGTTCAAATTGAAATAACAGAGAAGTTTAGAGTTTATTAAAACCTAGGATTTACCTGTTGAAAAAAATAAAAAACAAGGCACCATTTTTTGCACTTTTAAAAACAACTCATAAATGAAAAGAATGGTTGATAGAAGTTCAATTGCTCAACAAGGAAAAGTTCAAAAAATTCTTGTGAGAGAGGTTCACCATGTATTTAGATGTCCAAAATACATTAAACATATGTTTTTTGTGTGTTTTAAAATAATTCTCTCAAACTAGAGAGAAGTTCAAAAGTGATAACAACCGAAAGTTCACGTACTACATGGTGTGTATTTCATACAAGAAAAATACAAATAAAGTGAAACAGAGTGAAGTTCAAACAGACATGCCCTAGAAGTTCAACTACTTCACTCAGTGCGAAAAACAACATGTCAAAAAATAGCACGTCAAAAACAGAGTGAAGTTCAAACAGACATGCCCGAGAAGTTCAACTACTTCACGCAGTGCATTTCCATTCGCGATGAAGGCAGAAATCATGATCTTGTCATTTTCTATTTTACTTCAAAATGACAGGAATATCATTTGTGTAAGTTCAAGTCCTCGGTCGAAGAAAGTTATAAAAATATTGTGAGAGAGGTTTGTACAAAAAGAATATCATTTGTGTAACACTGACGAAAATGGATGGGAAAATTACAAAGAAAAAATATGTCATAGAAGTCCAACCTGAAAACAGCAGGAAGTTCAACTACTACACTGAATGAATTTCACAAGAAAAACTTTTAAAACCGTCGTGAGTATGAAAAAAATGATCAACATGGAAAAGTTGCGTGTTTATAGCAGCTTTCCATCGGTATATCACTTGCTTAATTCCGGTGAGTGAATGAAGAGCTACGAGCAAAAAAAAGTACGTGAAAAACAGAGTGATGTTCAGGCAGAACTGCCACATAAGTTCAAGTACTTCACGCAATGCATTTTCGACGAATCTGTTTCGCGATAAAGGCAGAACGAGTGATCTCGTCGTTTCTGAAATTACTTGAAAATGGCTGGGATTCAGAGAAAACCATCAACATGAAAAAGTTTCGCATTTTTCGTAGATTTTCAACAATATATTATTTGCCCCGTTCCGATGAAGTTTGTAGAAATTACAACGAAAATACGTTTTTAGCCATTTCCAAAATCAACGTAAAACCGTAATGAATTTGGAGAAACAATATATACCAAAAAGTTTCGCAGTTGTTCAGTCTTTCCAACGCCATGTCATTTGCTATGTTCGGACGTATGATTAAAAAAAATATTGAAAATACAAACTTGGTAGAACTTGTATCGTTTTCTAAATTACTCTTAAACCATTCAAAATTAGAAAAAACTTTCAACATGAGGAAAAAGCACATTTTCATAAGCTTTCTGACGCGATATCATTTGTCTCAATTGGATTAGGCATTTAGAAATGGCAAAAAAATACGAACTCAGTTGTTTGGTTTGCAAAATTTTACGATTTTCCAGATTACTCTTTAACCATAGGGAATTAGAAAAAACTTTCAGCATGTGGAAGGAGCGGTTTTACAGCAGCTTTCCAACGCCATATTATTTGCCTCATTCCGAGAAACGATTTAGAAATGCGATCGAAGATACGATTCACGTTTTTTGTATGAAGAAAAAACGGTTTTCAAAACTGCTCTTAAACCACTTACATTTTGCCAAAATTTCAAGTTGGGTGATGATACTGGTGTCCATAGCTTTCCAATGGTATATCGCAAGCCCCATTTGGGCAATGTTGACGGAAGTTCAACCTAGCACTAGGGCAAGTTCAGGTCGAACAAATCAGGCAGTAAAATTGCAAAAAATGCAATTTCATCATGACTGGAGAGCAAAATCCGCCAGTGAGCGAGATTTCTATTTAAAACCGGTATTTAGTTGCTAAAAAATCTTTCTAGATTACACTAACATCATATAGAACACTACTAACTAGAATAATTCGCGGGGGAAGCACGGTTGCAAAGATATCCCGAAGGTCGGGTTCGTACAGAGGGAAGGTCAGGCGCGTGCACAAACAAAAATACGTAACAGTAGTTCAATGTGAAAATAGCATGAAGTTTAACTACTACGCTGAATGAATTTCAGATGAAAGACTTTTAAAATCACTGCGAATATGAAAAAATGATCAACGCGGGAAAGTTGTGTGTTTACTGCAGCTTTCCATCGGTATATCACTTGCTCAATTCCGGTGAGTGGATGTAGAGCTAGGAGCAGTGGATAGAGATATACGAGGAAAAAAGCACATGAAAAAAAGAGTGAAGTTCAAGGTTTCATACCGAGAAGTTCGGTTACTTCACGTGGTGCATTTTTGGTGAATCTGTTTCGCGATAAAGGCAGAACGAACGATCTCGCCATTTTTGAAATTACTTGAAAACGGCTAGGAATCAGAGAAAACTGTCAACATGAAAAAATTTCGCATTTTCTGTAGTTTTTCAGTGGTATATTTTTTGCGCCATTCTGATAAAGTTTGTGGAAAATACGGCGAAAATACCTTTTTCACCATTTTCGAAACTGACTTAAAACCGTAAAGAATTGGGAGAAATAATACATACCAGAAAGTTTCGCATTTGTTCAAGCTTTCCAACGCCATATCATTTACTGCATTCGGACGCACGGTTAAAAAATTAGCTCGACAATACGAACTCGGTAGGATTTTTATCATTTTTTAAATTACTTTTAAACCGTTCAAAACTAGAAAAAAACTTTCAAATTGAAAGAGTAGCGCATTTTAATAAGCTTTCCAACGCCATATCATATGCCTCAATTGGATTAGCCGTTTAGAAATGACGTTGAAAATACGAACTCGGCTGTTCGGTTTGCAAAATTTTACGTTTTTTCAAATTACTCTTTAACCATAGAGTTAGAGAAAACTGTCAACAGGTGGAAGTAGCGGTTTTGCAGCAGCTTTCCAAGGCCATATTATATGCCTCATTCAGATAAATAGTTTAGAAATGCGATCGAAAATACGATTCACGTTTTTTTGTGTGAAGAAAAAATGGTTTTCAAAACTGCTCTTAAACCGCTTACATTTTGCCAAAAATTTAAGTTGGGTCATGATACTGGTGTCCATAGTTTCCAACGGTATATCGCATGCCCCATTTGGGCAATGTTGGTGGAAGTTCAACCTAGTTCATAGGGAAGTTGAACGTACTACTAGCGGGGCAGGTCAGGTTGTGATCAGAATATTATTCTCATCCCGTAATCAGAATAGTGTTTATGTGTGTGTGTGTGTCATATATATATATATATATATATATATATATATATATATATATGAGAGGTCGATCACTTCTCTCTGTATATGTTCATGACGATCTTCTGTACTTAATATTCCCTTCATTTGCTTACTATCTAGCTAGCGTGTTGAGTCCTCTCTGTACGTATAGTACGTAGCATCGACCAAGCACGGAGATAAGAGAGGACACTTCTCTCTATTAGCTAGCTAACACAATATATGAAACCCCTAAATTAACCCTACAAAACCCCTAAAACCCCCCAGACCCCCCCCCTTCAGAAGA
>NC_057813.1:13344310-13372266 GCF_018294505.1 Triticum aestivum
TCAGAAGAAAACAAAAAACCTAGCCCCTGAACTGCTGCCGCGTGGAAGGCTTTTGGTCTCGGTTGGTGGCACGAACCGGGACAAAAGGTCCCCCTGCCCGGGCAAGCGGCAGCGGCCACGTGGAGCGCCATCTGTCCTGATTCCTGTGCGAACCGGGACTAAAGGTATAGGGCTTTAGTAACGACCCTTTAGTCCCGGTTCGGGAACCGGGACAAATGGCCATCACGAACCGGGACGAATGGCCCTTTTTCTACTAGTGTAGGGACACGGTGTTTTGTCTATGTATTCACACATGTATCAAGTTTCCGGTTAATACAATTCTAGCATGAATAATAAACATTTATCATAAATAAGGAAATATAAAATAACAACTTTATTATTGCCTCTAGGGCATATTTACTTCAGTAGTAGATACCAATTGAAGGTAGATAGTAGTTCATTGATCATCCTAGCTTGACTCCAATAAGCACATGGTGACACCACCTTCCTTGTGAGCGAGCCGAGCATCCAATGCATATCCAATTGTTCCTAGAACAACAACACAAACTAAATGGTACCCAAACTCATCGGGACCAAAGAGTTAGAGAACCAACAGTACATAGGACAAACTCCACATAAATATGTGCATATAGATATGAGAACTAATTTCATGCACATCTCATCCAATTTGAGACTTGGTGGAATTTCCCCTATATATTGGGTCAAAGAAAGAAAGCATGCCAAAGAAAATATACATGAGGTAAATATGCATGCTAAAGACGTTCAAGAACCGATACCAAAAAGAAATACCAAGTGAAGAAAAGAAACCAAAAGAATAAATCATCACTTGGAGGATATCAATTGAAAGATTCATCAAGGAATGAGATATCCCTTGATACACGCAAAAAAGAGATATCGTACTCCGAAAAGAGAGGATGGTTCCAAAAAAATCAAGCCCTCTACTAAGTTTCATGATGGCACAAATACCAAAAAGAAACGGCTTGCCTTCCACCAACACACACTTGATAAGGATCAAAAGATGAGAGTTTTATACAAGGGTTAATTATCATTTTGCCCTCAGTGGTGTCTTTGTGCTCAGCTTTGCCCTCTGATGCAAATTGTGCTCAGTTTTGCCCCTAGTCCATGCACAGCTACTATGATGAGGCCAAACGGCCATATTTGAGTCCATTCCATCCGCCAGCGTTAAGTTGTGGGTCCGGAGCTTACACGTGGGACCACGTGGACGTGGGTCCGGAGCTGACATGTAGGCCCGTGCAACTAAATCCCCAAATCATTCATAGCTCACTCTGCCCATCCACTTCCCCGCCGGTCGGCTGACCTGCGCCGCCGCCGGCACTTGCGCCGCGGCCAGGACCTTCCCCGCCACCAACTGCACGCCTACTCCACCGCTACCTTTCTGCGCCTACGCTCCATGGCTGCCTGCGATGCCCGCCACCTTGCTGCGACGTCACGGGTGGGGCGCCTGCTACCTGCTCGACGCGCGGTGCGGCCTCCTTCCGTGCGCCCGGCTGGAGCGCTCAAAGGTGGGGGGCTGCTGGAGCTCTTTGAACTAGGAGGAAGAACCCTAGGGCGAAATGGAGAGCAGCGACGACCCCAGAGTATCTGGCGAGGTAGGCATCGGGCCGGAGATCCGCCGCATCCACGACTGGGTTCCCGAGGGGTAAGTCTCGCCTCCTGTTTAGATTGAGCTTAGTTGTGCATTTCAACACTCGATTCAAGTAGGTTTGCCCAATTAGTGTGCTGATTGCATCTCTGTTTTTCACCGGTTAGGATAGAGTTGCGGTTTGCTTTCTTGATGCACATTAGAAGGGACTGGTACATGTTCGATGCAACGGATCAGAAGAAATACCAAGGAGATTTTGATTATCGGTTGCCAATGGCTAGTAATTGGAGTTTCAGACAATTTGGGGAGGTAATTTGTAGCCAATATCCTTGGGGTTTGCTTGATGAAGTGGTATACAAATACTATGATGGGGAAAAGAAATGGGTGACAGTTAGTAATGATGAAGAGCTAGCTACCATGTTTGTTAGGCATAAAGAGAAAGATAATTTTCATGTGAGGCTGCAAGTTGATGTGCTTGAGCAGGCATTTGGACCTAGGATGACGGGTGCAACATCTCGGGGAGAACCAAGTCGTCGTAATGGCATCTCTAGCCAGAACAGTTCAGTTGGTGCACGGCGACGTGGTGGCTCGACAAGTGTGGGCAACAGCAGTAGGGTCCCCCTTGAAGTGGAGCATGATGACTACAATTCTGGGGTTGATGAAGAGAACCTATATTCTGATGTTATTCAGAATTTACGATGGGCACCTCGGGCTGATAACCAAGATGAGGCTCACAATGCAGTCCGTGTGGATGATGACGCGCTGGGTGAGGACGAAGACCTTGCAGCTGTTGAATGGGACCCTTTGAACCCTAATATGGAAGAAGGTACAGTTTTTGCATCCATGAATGAGTGTAGAAATGCACTTGTAACATACTGCATCAAGGTAGAACGTACTTTCAAAGTTGACAAGAGCGATCAAGTACGTTACAGAGTGCACTGTCCGACTGAGGGTTGTCCATGGAGGCTGCTCGCATCTAAAATGCAAAATAGCACTAATGTTCAGGTTAAAGTGAACCCTTTTAAGCACACATGCCAGGAATCAACCCTTAGGAAGGATACAATCAGTAGAGCCAAGTCAAGATGGGTGGCAGAAGAAGTAAAGAAGTGGGTGAAAGAAAACCAGCAAGTGGGTCCAAAGGAATTGCAGAAGAACATCAAAGATAAATTCAAGATAGATTTACCATACATGAGGTTGTTCAATGGTAAACAACAGGCTATGGATTCTATTTATTTTTTTGACCTACAAAGGCTAATTTCATGTGCCCAAAAAATCATTATTTCCCAGGTTACGTTTTTTTTGAACGATGAAGACAGTAGGAGAGGCTCCTACTGACGTTTAGTTCAATTTAACAAGTATTTACAGAGTTCCATCCTTACATTTTATCCGGCTAAGACAGGGGGTGGACACCAACTTGGGGGACCAGCACCCTTCCCTATGGATAATTATGTGAAGGAGATTTACAGGCTCAAAAGTGTACCAAACCTAAATAAAAACTAGTTCAATGAAGGAGCAAAGGCGCTCACAAACCCTTTAAGGGCAGGTTTGACTCGGTGGACGAGGAGGGCAAAGTCATTCTTGAATCTGTCTCTCCAAGAGAAAGTGGAGTGTGGTATCCCCTTGAAAATTTTGTTATTACGTTCCTTCCATATACTCCACGCTCCGGTCATGAAAACCTCCATGTACATTGGTTGTGTCCAGCATCTCTATCCTGAGTGAATGGCAGTGAGGCGGTGGGAATCTCCCGTCCATGTAAGACCCATGGAGGACCAGCATCGTGCATTGAAGGGGCATCCAAAGAATAGGTGCTCCATCGTTTCTTCCACCCCTCCTTGACACAAGGAACAGTTCACGTCAGCCCCAACATTGTAATGTCTTCTATGTAGCATGTTTCGAGTGTTTATCCTGTCGGCAGCAAGGAGCCACGCAAAAAAATTGATTTTCATAGTGCATTGGGATTTCCAGATCCACCGAAAAGCATCATCAGCCTCCACATCTCTCAAATAGTGCGCATAGAATTTCCTAGAAGAATACGCCGCGCCCCATATACATACCCAAGTGTCAGGTTGAGCGCAGGGCTCCACAGGCGCCGCAGCGGCTTGCATCTCCTGAATCTCCAGTCGGGCCTGTGCCGAGAGTGGCGTATAAAATCCATCACTCACAGTCTGAATGGACAAGAATTGCGCTATCGACACGTCTTCAATTCTGGTGAATGAGAAAGCTCTCGGATGTGAGGCTTCAAGTGTGTGATCCAGCCAGAAATCTTTCCAGAACAGTGCACTGGTGTCGTCGCCGACATTCACACGGGTTATCCCATGATAAACATCGCTGAGGCTCATGACGTCGCGCCACCAGAAGGATCCACACAGCTTGGCAGTGTGCGGAATCACCTCCTCATAATACGTAGACCATATGAGGTTGCACTAGGGGATGTCTTTTTTGTTTTAAAAGGAGTGCAGAAATTTCAAAAGCAGAGCCATGTTTTGGATTTTGATGTCCAGTACACCGAGCCCTCCATGCTTTTTGGGTCGGCACACAAGGTTCCATGCAGCAAGGGAGTTACTCGTCTCTCCATTTTCAGTTTTTTTGCGTCATAAGCATCTCCTTCTGAGCTTGTCTAGGTGTTCAATCAGCTTGGGGGGGAGCTTTATGGTGTGCATGGGATATATCATGAGAGACGTGATGAGAGAGTTTAGGAGCGTCAGCTTACTTCCTTGATCCATAAGACACAGGGATGAGGACAGTTTGCGTTCAACCTTGTCCACCATTGGCATCAGGTCTGTCATCGTAGGACGGGTGGTACCCATGGGTAGACCGAGGTACGTGAATGGCATGGAGCCAATCGAGCATTGCCAGATTTGTGCCAGATCAGCTACCACATCGTCCTCAACATTTAGCGGCACAAGGACCGACTTTTGAAAATTGATCTTGAGGCCGATGGAATCAGCATAGTCCACCAAAATTTGCTTCATGGTTCTTGCTTGCTCCGGGCAGGCCTGCATCAGCAAGATCGTATCGTCCGTGTACTGTACCACAGGGTAATCTGTTGAACCCCGAGCTGGTATCGGCAAGCTAATCAAACCATTCTGGTGTGCATCATTGATAGCTTCCTGTAACAGGTCAGCAACCAAGACGAAAATCAGGGGGGACAGGGGGTCGCCTTGTCTCACACCGCAACGGCATCAAAACTGCCTCCCCGACACCCCATTGAGCAGCACCGATGATGTCCCAGAACCAAATAAGGTATTAATCCAGTTCAACCACCTATCATCAAAGCCCATATGGCGCATGATCTCCAACATAGACGAGTGTTCTATCGTGTCGAATGGCTTAGCAAAATCCAGTTTGAGCAACACAATAGGCCGCTTCGAACTTTGACATTGATGGATGTATTCAAATGTCCAGGCAAGACAGTCTTGGATCGTTCTGCCACAGAGGAATCCATACTGATTTTTATGTACTATGTCGAGGATCAGTTTTTGTAGTCTGTTGGCTAGGATTTTTGTGATGATTTTGAGGCAGCAATTAAGCAGTGTGATCGGACGATAATCATTTGCTGTCTCCGGCGAACCAATCTTTGGTATCAAGGTGATAAATCCAGAGTTGATGCTAGTGAGATCTAGCCCACCTTTCCAAAAGTCATCACAAAGTTCATAGAAATCCCTCTTAATTATATGCCAGCAACTTTTCAGAAAAGTCCCGTTAAATCTGTCCGAGCCGGGGGCACGATCAGCTGGCATGGAGCGGACAACGTCATCGATTTCTCTATGGGTGAAAGGAGCCGACAGAGAATCTAGGTTGGCAACACGTTTGATGATTGAAGCTAGGTCAAATTTCATGGACGGCATGGATGATTCACCCAGTCTCTGTTTGTATGTGTTGAACAACACTGCCTCTTTGGAGTTATGGTGTTGAACCACTGTGCCGTCAGGAAGTTTCAGCGAAGCAATGGTGTTTCTGCGATATCTTTCTGTTGCGAGAGCATGAAAGAGTTTTGTATTTTCCTGGCCAAACTTGATGCACCTGATTGTGCATCGCTTCCGCCAGTATTCATTTTGGAACTTTAGGAGCTTAAGAAGATGGGCCTTCACTATCATGCGGAAGTTGGATTCCAGCTTCGAAAGGGGTCGCTGGTCCTCGAGCCCATCAAGCTCGGATAGAGCCCAATTACAGTTTTGAATTAGGACAGATAGGCGGGAAATCCCTTTGCTCCATTTTTTAAGATCATAACGGAGACACTTCATTTTCTTGCAAAGCAGAGCAGCACTGTTATTAGCATGGCAGGTTTTATTCCAGGAGGACTCAACCACATCAAGGAATCCCGGGTGATTAATCCAGTAGTTTTCAAACCGAAAGATTCTGCTCTTTGGTATATTTGTCTCAATGTGAACCACACAAGGGCAATGGTCAGACACTGGTTTGCCAAGGGAGGTGACCATAGTGTTAGGATAAGATTGCGTCCAGTGACATGAATAAAAGCACCGGTCAAGTTGTTCTAACAAAGGGTCCTCTTGCATATTGCTCCACGTGTAAGTTCTCCCCTTCAAAGGGATTTCAATCAGCTCTTGGCATCGGATGCTATCATTGAACGTAAGGATGTCGTTTACATTTCCCCCGGGTTTGTTGCGGTTTTGCATGGATCTAATGAAGTTATAATCTCCCACTAAAAGCCAATCCTCATCATTCGGAATGGACAAGTCATACAGCCAATCAGTGAACATTGTTCTGTCCTCTCCTCGACAGGGTCTATAAACATTACACAGCACCCATGATCGTCCAGAAAGTTTGCAGGTGAATGAAATACCAATAGCAAAGATTTCAGAGAAACACATATTTCCATCAAAAGCTGAGCTGTTCCAAATAGTGATTAAACCACCAGACGCACCACTGGATGGAACAAATTCAAACTTATCGAAATGATGGGGGCAAAAGGTTTTAATATAGGATAAATCAAAAGAGGCGCGCTTAGTCTCCTGCAAACAAACGACATTACATCCACATGCATCGATCGCATTTTTTATAGCTAGAGTTTTTTCTTCAGAAATTATTCCACGCACGTTCCACACCAGAACGTTCCACTGCTGCTTGATTGTCATGCACAATTAGGTAGAGGAGGTGGTGGAAGGCTCCCCCTTTTTGGATGCAAGAAGCTTTGCTGGGGAGAGTTCTTCAACAGGTATTCCACAGCGCACTGAACCAATGGCCTGCAGAGTGGAAATGGGGGTTGGTGGTGGAACTCCCGTACAAACAGAAGACGTGGTGTTGTTCAGATTGGGCGCTGCGGGCACCTTGCGAGGCTTCACCTTACTCTTGCTCACTCGCCCTTCCGTCATGGAGGGGGCTTTAAATCCATCATATTTGTTCATCCTTGAGCTTCTACGGAGATTGCTGGTATCATATTCTGCCACAATTTTCTTCTTCTTCTCTTTGTGGGTAACCCGCTCCTTGATGGTGGCTTCCTGTACTACAAAAGCACCGATGTCTAGCTCAGCCGCCCAGTCCATCAATCCAGCAGATTGGCCCTGAAGGCCCTGTCCTCCGTCGATCTGGATCACAAATGGTGCAAAGGCCATGTCCTAGCTTCTTTTTTCCATTTTTGGACTAAAAACTGAACTCTCATCACAATTGGGTTGTAAAATTTCTTCAGCATGTGTGCCACAAAAGTGTACTGGAGCTTTTTGCAGAACATGTATGCATCCACCTCCTGACACCCCGCACACATGATCATTGGTGGCATCGCTTTATAGATATAAGCTTTGAAGAAAGCAAGCAGATTCTTGAACGGCAAAACTCTGATACTCATGTCTTCCGCGGCCCCTCTGACAAAACTGAAACTGCTACTGCTTGATCCAAGCACAATGTCCTCAACAGCCAATTCCACTTGCGCCACGCGATCATTCCAAGCTGCCAGACCATCATCATGTACATTATCTTTCGGATGCACACCGTCCATCATGGACCGCCCAGTATAGCGATTACTACTGGCGGGCGTGGAGGTTGAGGGTGAAAGGCGGTGTAGCGGAGTTGGACTGTCACCCTCAATAGGAAGCTGACGCGTGTCTTGGTTCTGTAGATGATTCGATTTGATCCTCCAAAATCCTTTGGATGGGAGCTGTATCTCATTGTGCCTAGAAATCTTTGGTAACTTGTGTTTCTTCCCAAAAGAGGTGATCGGATTGCTATATTTTGGCCTCCAAATAAGATTTGTCTGTTTATTGCCATTGTTGGACTGATTATAGTTGAGTAAGTGATCCGAGACAGTCCTCATATGCCAGTTACCGGGTTAATCTTTCCTTTCTTACCGACTCTCCAAAACATACAAATGATTTTTGTGCGGCCACATTGGTTCCTTCTATGGCCAAGGAGGCCGCAAACAGAGTAGATCATACGGGCTGGGCACTCGAAGAACGAGTGGGTTGTGGACAGGCAGGTAACACACAGCTCGGTGTTAGCTAAGTGATCAATACTGCTTTGGCCTGTTTCTAAATTACTGTGGGCTGTATGACTAATGGGCTCACTAATCATAGAGTATTCGGGAGGACATTCAACTCCTAGGTGTCCAAGTTGACCACAAACGGAACAAAGATGAAGCCGATCATAAATTACCTCAGATGGCGAAATAGAGGATAATTTCCATATAGCAGCTATCTTGTCGTCAAAATACCCGAGACATCTTTGATCCAATATATGGAATAGCATAAAATTCGGGATATGATCCCATTTGGAAGCTTCAAATAATTTCCCTGTAAAATTCATCTTCTGCTGACACTGTGGCCCATCAATCAAAGCTTTGAATCCTCCCAGAGATAGCGTGGTAATAGGCCCGGCAGGTTGATTGGCATTCAATGGTGGTAACGTCCCAAAAAATAAAGTTTCCAAATTTGTTCATGTCCTAGTCACATCGCCGGAATTAGACGCTGACGACGAGCTGTTAGCCAGCGGCGTCAAGCTAGAATTCATAGGATTCATATCTGAAGCAACCACTCCATTGAAGCAAGACAGGCCAAATTTACGAATCTCCGCTTCAGCGATGTATCAAGTGCAGCGCTTGCCTTGAGAAAGTCTAAGTTAGACTTGATGGCGATAGGAGTTCTGGCCATAATCTCACCGAGTTCATCATCAGCATGCCACCCATGATCCCAATGCGAATAATCAACAGTGTGCTTGAACAAATGAAAATGACACACAAAATCTGGCCATACTCTATCTCTGAGCCCATATATGAAATGCCCGACACGATTAGAGGCAACAGAAAATCGAAAAGACCTCTTGCCAATTTGTTTTATGTTGAAATCCAGTGCAGAACCACCAATGCAACAGTGCAGAACCAGGCCAACATATTCATTTGTGAGTGGGAAGGAGGCAGAGGAGAAAGAGACCACCAAGAAAAACTCCTTGTCATGGGGAGAGTTGGCAAAGTGGACCGTAGATCCGAACTTTGAACGAACCTGTTTGGCCACCTGGCGGCCCGGGTTGAGATCCCAATGCAGGAGATTAGCCATGGAGATCCAGATCGCCTAGAGATCACCATTGTTGGGGTGTGTGGTGGGAAGGTGGGAGGAGGAGAGGAGGAGAGGAGCCATTCTGTTAGCAGTTCTTTTTTCATGGATTCTATTTATGGTAACTGGCAGGAAAGTTTTCAATTGTTGTATTCATTCAAAGGTGAAGTGGAGAGGACAAGCCCAGGTAGTATTGTAGATATTGATCACCACACTGTGGAGTACACATTCAGGGGAGTGACAAAGACCAAGGAATGCTTTAGGAGGGTTTTTGTCTGCTTTGAGGCTTGTCGCCGGGGTTTTTTGGCAGGTTGCAGGCCTTATTTGGCTATTGATGCCACTTTTCTCACAAGGAGGTTTAAAGGACTGTTAGTAGCTGCTTGTGCAGTTGATGCACACAGTTTTGTATTTCCAGTTGCCTACGGTGCTCTGGAGACAGAGTCTGAGGAGAGCTGGACTTGGTTTTTGCATAATCTGCGCCGGGCTATTGCACATCCCAATGGGTTGGTCATTCATACAGATGCCTGCAAAGGTTTAGAAGTGGCCGTGGACAATGTGTTCCCTGGAGTAGAGCATAGGGAATGCATGCGTCACCTTGCTGCAAATTTCATGAAGAAATTCAAAGGAAAGGTGTATACCGACAATTTATGGCCAGCATCTTTGACTTGTAGTGTGAAGAAGCACAACTACCACTTGAGGCAGTTATACATGAATCCCAAAGTGAAAGAATACTTGGAAACACACCACTCCAAGTTATGGGCCAGAAGCCAATTCAGTGAACTGAGCAAAGTTGACTATGTGCACAATAATCTAGCAGAGTCTTTCAACTCAACGATCCGGAAACTAAAGGGTCATTATGTGGTGGATTTGCTGGACAGGATAAGGATAGAATACATGCAGAAATTTCATTATCGTGCAGGAATAGCCAAGGCAAAATTCATGGGCCACATTATCATCCCTGCCGTGATGAATGAGCTGATGCAGAAAACAACAGGCTTGGAAATGAACATGACTCTTTGCTCGGGTACCATAGCAGAGATATCATATTTGGATAAAGAGAAGAGGGAATGGAGATATCCAGTGGATTTAGAAGCTAGAACTTGCAGTTGTAGGCAATGGCAGATAACTGGGTTGCCATGCATTCATGCCTTGTTTTTCATCACTTCTCTCCTTGGTCCAGCAGGGAACATTCAGCAGTATGTGCATGATTACTACTCTGTTGCAAGGTTCAAAGCCACATATGCTTATGCCATTCCTGCTATGGAGGGAAAACAACAATGGGACATGGTGGACCATGGATTCAAGCTTTGCGCTCCAGTTCTAAAGAGAGCAGCAGGTAGACCAAGGAAGAGTCGAATCAGACCTCACAGTGAAGGAGCTGGACTTGGAGCGAGGAAGCGTAAGTGCACAAGATGTGGTGGGTCTGGTCATTTCGGTAAGTATTGTGATAACACAGTAGATCTAGCGTTCGGAGAGAGTTTCGATGAAGGCTTCGATGAAAATGATGGACAGCAGCCGGTTGCATCAGATGAGGATTTTGACGAGGTTTGAAATGATGATGGTCAACAGCCGCATGATTTTGACGATGATCCAAGTGAGGCTCCAAATAGTGATCATGGTGATCCAAGTGAGGCTCCAAATGATGATCATGGTGATCCAAGTGAGGCTCCAAATGATGATCTTGGTGATCCAAGTGAGGCTCCAAATGATGATCCAAGTGAGGCTCCAAATGATGATCATGGTGATCCAAGTGAGGGTCCAAATGATGATCATGGTGATCCAAGTGAGGCTCCAAATGATGATCTTGGTGATCCAAGTGAGGCTCCAAATTATGATCCAAGTGAGGCTCTAAATGGTGACCAACCTTCTGTTGTTGTGAGTTCTGCTAGGTATGTAAATCTTGCAAGGGTCAAATACTACTGTACATTTATGGGTCACTTGACATGATCTCATTAGCCTTTATGTTTTGCACAGCTCTATGATAGGTTTGAAGAATGCGCACAAGGTACCGACAATCAAGAGGAGAAGAGAAGAAGCAATGAGCACAAGGTGCACGAGGAGCAAAGTGATGGCAAGAAGCTCAAGGAATAGACAGAAGCCCGAACGCTATATGTGAATAATTATGAAACATTATGAATAATGTTGTATTTCTGTTGGATGATGTTAGAACTATGTTTGACATGATGGTTAAATCTGTTGGATGATGTTTGAATGAGCACATGGTTTTTCCTTTTTTTGATTTTTTTGAATTTTGTTTTGCTCATTTGAATTCTGGTTAAACCTAACTTTGACCAAGATTTAAACAAGTCTAAAACATCAAAATGAAGAACTAAGCATGGATCCTTCTTAGTCAATCCAAAATGAAGCTGTGGTGAGGTTTTTGAAATTTTCATGAAAAATGTGCTAAAATGAGGGTCCAAAGGTAGGGTGAACGGCCTCATCTCTAAGCAAGGTTTTTTTCGACCTTGTCTAAATCAGCCAAATAACTTTCCTGGACATATATTCTATATATACGGACTATGTGCGCTGGTTTTTCCATTTTTTCATTTTTTTTAAATTTGTTTTGCTCATTTCAATTCTGGTCAAACTTAACTTTGACCAAGATGTAAATAAGTGTAAAACATCAAAATGAAAAACTAAGCCTGGATCCTTCTTAGTCACTCTAAAATGAAGCTGCGGTGAGTTTTTTGAAATTTTCATGTTTATTTCCCCAAAACACTTCTCTTCACTTCATACAAAAGAGTTTGAGATACTCGAGATATCATACAATACACATGAACTTATCATTTAAATGTATGTAAACCTTGTTTAGCAACTTAAATCGTTAGTATATGACATAAGAAGACTATGTGCGCAGGTTTTTTATTTTTTTGATTTTTATTTAATTTATTATGCTCATTTGAAATCTGGTCAAACATAGCTTTGACTGCTCCAAACCCCTCCCAAACCCCGCTAACCCTAGCGCTGAACCAGGACTGTTCATCTAACCCTAGCGCTGAACAAGGGTCGTCGATCTAACCCTTCTAGAAGGAATCTGTGGGGAGGAGGGGGGCGATCCGCGAGATGCAATCTGATTGGCTGGGAGATTCTTTTTTTTTTAAGAAATATCGGGCGCGCTGGATGGACCGTTGGGCCGTCTCATTGTCTAGGCCTGAGACCGCAGTAAATAGCCCGTCTCAGCCTTTCCAGGCCTTGCATGCATGCATGGGAGGCGGCGACATGCATAGGATGCGACGTGGGTTTGCATGCGCCGGAGGCTGTGACGTGCATGCATGCGAGCAAGGCAAGCAAAGCGTGCTAGATGCGCTAGGCTAGCGAGGCTAGCTAGGTGGTTCAACGAGTTAGATGCACCGTCCGGTCAAAGAGCTATGCAGTGATTCAAATGCACGCACGCGCCCCATGCATGCATCGTTTTTGTGCAAAAATTTAAGAGTGCAAAGCGTAACGGATACACACACGCGTTTGGATTCACACACGCACCCGTTCTCACCCTTTCTCTCTTCCTCTCCCACCCACATGCCTATAAATGGGGTGCCTATCTTCCTCTCCCACCCATAAGCCAGATCCGATCCATTCTCTCCAACTTCAAACACCCAATCGACCGAGCCCTCCCCAAGCGAGAGCATGCAGTTCAATGGGCCGACCTTCAGCCGTCCGCCTGTCGTGCTGGAGCGGCGCTACCCACCGGGCATGCTCGTGGAGAGGGAGCTCCGCGTGTGGGCTTTTTCAAGGTGGAGGGGTTCCGTCGAACTCGCCCGCGCCTTCCTCTGAGCCAGCTATGCCCACCTCCCACGGGGCTCGCCGAGGATGTTCACCCTCAACGAGGTTCGTGACCGCGGCGGCATCCTCCTACTGCTCACGGTCACCTTCACCAACCCGTTTGACGCGCACAAGCTCCTTGGCCAAGTCTTTTGGTGCGGCTGCGAGGCCATCTTCTTCACCATCTACAACATCTACACCAACTACGAGAACATCTTCCCCACTCCAGCCGGGATGCACTCCCTTCCCTACGATGACGAGGAGGAGGTGTGAAGATGAAGACGGTGTTGAAGGGGCGCGTGCGGCCAAAGTGGAAGGAGGATATCAAGATGAAGACTATTTCATTTTTTATTTGTTGCTTTTCTATGTCATGTCGTGTCGTGTCATGTTTCGTCATGTGTCCGTGAACTGTCCGTGAACTTATAATTGTAATGGTACTTGTGTTGCATCTTATCTAAGTTATTTATTAGGGTTTATTATGTGTGTTAAAAAAATTTCATGCCCAAGCATATAATTTCTTCCCTAAACCAAGTCATGAAGCTCGAGAACTTGTGGTTGTCATTCAAAAGAGGGGGTGAGAAGCCCTCCGTTTTATTCAAAAAAAATAAGTCATGAACTAACATGCAAATTTATTCCGTTCAAATCCTAAACCAAGTGCCACTGTAACACTAAACCAAGTGCCACTCTAACCAAAACCACGTGGCAGTGCAAACATACGTTTTCAACCTTCCAACCCTCCAAAATTTCAGTGCAAAACAAAGGAAAACCACTCTCACGCGTGTGCAAACATTCACGGTCTCACATTTTTTTTGACAAATTTCACAGTCTCACTATGTATACATTTCTTCCCTACCCATGTCAAACTCTTGCCATCTATCCTAGCGGTTACCAGCGCAGCCCTAAACACCACAAACCCACGCGGTCTTGGGTTCGAGTCCCGAGCCGCACCAATTTTTTGTGCATTTTCCACCCTTCATTTTTTGACAAATTTCACAGTCTCACTATGTATACATTGCTTCCCTACCCATGTCAAACTCTTGCCATCTGTCCTAGTGGTTACCAGCGCAGCCCTAAACACCACAAACCCACGCGGTCTTGGGTTCGAGTCCCCAGCCGCACCATTTTTTTGTGCATTTTCCACCCTTCATTTTTTAGACAAATTAGTTTCTACTCAATGTAATGCCCTTAAAAATGTTCATTTTTTGGCACTAGGTGTAAACATCTATCAGAGCTGAGGCACATTTTCCATGACATTTTGGTCTTTCATTTAAATGACGGTGTATTTGAATTGGATTACTTAAATTGCTATTAAATATTTAACAGCTCCAAAAAATTTCTAACCTTAATTGTTTGGCTCTGGAATAATTCATTAGCTGCATTTCATTGATCAAAAGTTTCTGAATTCTTAATTTCTTCTCCTTTTTTTCAACATATTTAAATGTTGGTCACTTCTTCTCTTTTTTTTCAACATTTAAACAACTTTGACCAACATTTAAACTAGGTGAAATTCTCATACAATTTCAAGATTACAAATTAATCCATAATTCATGCCTTTCCATACATTTTCAACATTACAACCAGTGCGATTACCATACCTACAAATGCCCAAAAGTATTTGCAAATGGGTATTGGTAGTGCTTGATCTTCAAGCTTCCTAACCTTCTTCTTCAACATCCTAAGCTCAACAACTAGCTCTCTGTCAGTGCGTGCTTCGCCCTCCATCTCTTCTTCCGGAGCTCGTGCTGCGGCCACTGCGGTTTGGGGCAGCATGCGCAACCACTCATAATGCTCTTCTTGCAGTTCATTTATCAGAGTCTTGGCCAGAGCATCGACCCAAAGAAAGAAGCATGTCACCTGCATGAACATGGAACAGATCAACCGATTGCTCAAAGATCCTGACCACGAAAATGGTGCAATTACCCCGATTCTTACCCCATTCTCGTTGCACACATAGAACGGACGATTATGGTTCCTTGGTGTGTGAGAAACCCTCCGATCAACGCTCGCCCGACACCGCGTACAGACGAAGACAGGCATCTCCACACGCTCCCGGCTCTGCATCCGCGAGGTGGCGTGGGAGCTTGCGGAAGACATGGAGCTCGGAGCCGAACGGGATCTCAACGCCGCCGTGCCCTCCACAGCTAGCTTCCCACCGCCGCGCCCTCCACAGCTAGGTTCCCACCGCCGTCGTGATCTCGCTCTCTCGCCGTGGTCAGCGCCGTGCTCTCTGTCACCGTGGTCACCGCCGCTGTCACCCGCTAATATAGCACAGCTGCAATGGCTCTATGCTCAACACCTCTCTGCTGGATCCCGCAAGCCACGCGTGTAACGGTCTGAATAAAATTGGCCGCCTCTACCGCCTGGTCCCACCTGTAAGGGCCGAGTCAAAACGTTGACCTGATGGAGACGCCAAAGTTCACAGAACGAGTCAGTGCGCACGGACTAGGGGCAAAACTGAGCACAATTTGCATCTGAAGGCAAAACTGAGCAGATGGACACCACTAAGGGCAAAAGGATAATTAACCCTTTATACAAAATAGGATAGCTCCCCCAAGAGTAGTGCATTATAAAGAATTGTCATTTGAATACAAAAGGCACAAGGTGAGATCACCACTTTCACTATATCTAGAAAACACTAGACAAGATCAAGAAATTAACAAGATCCACAAGTGGTATGGAAGACAACGGTAGTTGACACAATCCTTGGAATGAGATAAGGCAAATTAAAGCAAAAGCCAATGTAAAGATGATCAATAATTTCTACCACACAAGTGAGTACCAATTGTCAAAAGATAAGAAGTATTTGGAAATAATTCCCAGTGGTAGATAACAAGGATATACAACATCATCTTCACACCAAACACAAGCAAATTTGCAACTTGTAGAGCTAACATGCCACCTAGGAACAAGATAATTTACAATATCAACTCTTGGTGACAATGTCCCGAATGTACACATTTTCTAGGCTAGTAATATACACATAGCATATTACTCCCCCATAATGTGATACCAATTAAAGATAAACAAGAGGCAGATAAAAGGATCCAACAAGAGATAATTAATGGACTATTTAGAATTTGAATTTCTCATGAGAAGACATACCACATAGTGACTAGATAATCTTGTAATATCAATATTAGATGGTATTCCTCATGTACACACATTTATAGGATTGTGAGGTGCACAAAGCACATCACTCCCCCAAAATGGGATGTTCCATTAATCTCTCACAAGAGCCAACTAAGATACAAACAAGATGCACAAAGGCTCAACGCACGACACACACGTACATGATGTGCAAACCAACATACACATACTTGATTTCTCAAGATTAGAAAATTGGAGGCATAACATATACAAACACATGCAAGGAGCAAAACCAAAACAAGCAAAGGGGCAAGTAACTTTCAATGTAGAAAATTTAAGTACAAGTTACCGCTAGAAGGCACATTGGATATAATATAGAAACTTGATAACCCAATTGACTTGGCTTGATACAATAAGAATGATGAAGTCACCTTAATTCTTCATAATGTAGCCAAGTCTCCAATGCCCTCCCAACACCTATTGATCAAGTTTTAGCTTGTTGGTCCCCAACCAAGTTGGGTCCTAAGCGGTTAGTCACAATAGGCTTGTCTACCCAAATGGTTCTTTTCTTGACACCACTTTGAGTACCAACAAACCTGGCAAAAACATTGCCTGCCTTATCCTTCCCAAGAGAATAGATATCATCAATAATAATTGGGTTGGATAAGTTACCACTAGTGCATGAAGAAGCGACGTGGCCTTTCTCACGACATAAGTAGAAACGTCTACTCTTCATTTTCTTCTCACTTGATTTCTCAACAAGAGAAGCATGAACTTGAGTCTTCTTGAGAAGTTGCCTTTCTTCAACTTGTGGTTGAGCATGAGATTGAACTTGTGGCCTCTTCCCTTGTTGCTTGTCATTAATGGGCTTCTTCTTCAATGGGCAAGATCTAACATGATTCCCTTCAATTTTTCACTTGAAGCAAATAATCTTGGCTGAATTCTTGAGTTGTTCTTGGCCCTTCTTCTTGTTTCTCTTGGACTTCTTCTTCTTATTGGAGTTGAATCCAAGTCCACCTTTGTCATTGGGGGATTTTTGCACACTCAAGATTTTGTTGAGTGTGGAATTCCCTTCATGACTCTTTTCCAAGTCTTTCTCAAGGAAGTGACTTCGGCCTTGTGTTCTTTGATTTCCTCTACATGGTTAGTATCAACACAAGTACTAGAGGAAGTGTAAGCATCGTTGTTAGAGCAACAAGGCAAGGAAAGCAATTCATCAGAAGATGTAGCAACATTATGAGTAGATGAATTACGAGAACTAGCACATGGCAAGATAGCATTTTGACTAAATGTAGTGCCAACGTCCACATGAGGCTCACTAGATGTTACCTTAGAAATCATAGCCTCATGAGCTATTTTTAGCACATTATGGGATACAATAAGATCATCATGAGAGCTAGAAAGCTTTTCATGACTTTCTTCCAATTTCCCATAATTGCTAGATAGAAACTCAAATTGAGCCCTTAGCTCAACATTTCTCCTTTAATATGGATGCTTCACAAAAAATAGAGTTAGTAGCACAAGCATCATCATTAACAACAAGAGGAGAAGGCAACTTTGTAAGCTTTTTGAATATGAAGCTTTAAGTTGAGCATGAGACTCAGTGAGTTTGATGAGCTCACTCTTAATGACCCTAGAGCCATTTTCGAGGTGCCCAAAGTCCTCAAGGAGTTTAGCATGTGCAACTTCAAGATTCTCATTTTTAGTTTAAAAATCATTGGCCACCTCAAGAGCTCTATCATGAGATTCCTTCACTCTAGATAATTCTAGAGCAAAAGTCTCCTCAATAGATTCCTTGATGGTTTGTTCAAGTTCAAGAGCTTGAGAGATGTCTGCAATCTCATTAGCCTAATCACACTCATGACCTTCCATTTTCTCAATGATGACCTCATGCTCCTCGAGATGAGATTACAACTCAATATATTTCTTGCCCTCAATGGCAATGGGCACGATTTCCATGAAGTTGGAACAAGCAATTTTATTTTTATGAAGAGCTTTAAAAATCATTTCTCCCTTAATTTTTAAGGAAGCAACATTATCATTCTCTTCATCATTATCCTCATCATCATTAGCATTAACATCATCATCAAGAGACATATTGGGGTTCAAAGTAGGAGATACCTTTGAAGCCTTAGCCATAAGGCAAAAAGCAATAGATGATGATGTAGGATCCCTTGAATCACCATTTAAAACCACATATTGTTCCATGGAGTGTTGAGTTTTGTCTACATTGTAAGCACAACAACTCGAGGAAATAGATAAATTTTTATCACGGCAACAAGACATAGCAAGCATATCATCATGAGATTTGAGCAAGCAATTTATACATGATATGCAAGGACTATCAACACAAGCATGTGAAACATGTAAGGTGCTCGAAGTGTTAAAGTCCAAAGAAGGACCATTGCAATAATATAGTGATGAAGGATCATCAACAATATGCCCACTGTCATCATTGCAATGAACACCACTACTCACCATATCATTAACTTGTCAAAAACTACATGTAGGTAAAGTAGAAGAAGTTGAGAAGGCGACACGGCCGGAGGTGGAGGGAGAACAATCATCCCCACAAATCTTCGACACACCATATGTATCTTGAAGCTTTGTCCACAACTCATGAGCATCCCGGAACGACGTGAGTTATAATGTAAGTACATTGCTCAAAGCATCGAAAAGCACATTAGAAGCTTGAGCATTGAGATAATAGTTTTCTCGTCCTCTAAAGATAATCTTTGGGGATCCTTCGGAGGAGAAAAACCCATATCTACAATTCGTTTTAAATTTGGGTCCATGGCCCTTAAGACATTAAGCATGTGAATAACCCAAACATCAAAATTTGTTCCATCCAAACTAAGATTGTTAGAGAATCCTAATCCCCTATTCGACATCTTTACTCTCTAGGTAGTTAAGCCTATCAAAGAGAGACGAGGCTCTGATACCAATTGAAAGATCATGGATGTCGCCTAGAGGGGGGGTGAATAGGAGCTTTTAAAATAATTATGGTTTAGGCTTGAACAAATTCGGAATAAACCTAGCGGTTAATTTGTCAAGCACAAAACCTACAACAACTAGGCTCACCTATGTGCACCAACAACTTATTCTAAGCAAGATAAACAACTATGTGATAGCAAGATATATAACATGCACTACAAAAAAATACACTTCCGTGATGATACGTGTTTGTCACAGTAGGTCGCGTTTTTTGTCATGCATGTACATCCATGACAAATTTATGACAGAATCAAGATAGTCATACCTGTGCTGTCGTAGAAGTGTTCCATGACATTACCAAAATTATCATCACGGAAGTGTCCATTTCCATGACGATAAATCGCGCGTCATAGAAGTGCTTTCGTCAAGGGTGACCAACACGTGGCATCCATCATAACGGAACACCGTTAAGCTATCGGGTTGGGTTTTGGATCCGATAACCCGTTAACAGCCCCGACTAATGGGGATTTTCCACGTGTAAAATCATCATTGGCTGGAGGAAACACGTGTTGGCTCACCGTTGGGACAGATGTCATCCACTCATTGGACTGAAGGCGCCTATGATACGTCGACACGTGGCACGGCCCAACAGAGGCCCATTCCTGTGAAAAGGTCGGCCAGTTTGACTTGGTCAAAAGGTGGCAGGCCGGCCCATGGAAAGCCTGTTAACGGCCTGTTCGCATATAGCCCATTTACAGCCCGCTAACCCAAGGCCCATTACGCCCTATCCGAATTAGGCCAAGTAGCATCATCTGGGCCATCCAATATGATTCCGGCCCGTTTTCACTTCTGGCCCATGTATGGCCCATGACGTCTTTCGGCCCATATGAGGCCCTATGTAACTCTTGGCCTATTAACGGCCCATGGTGAAACTGGCCCGCAATGAACAGTGTATCACTTTACACCCATTAACGGCCCGTGGTGAAACTGGCCCGTAATGAACAATATATCACTTTATACCCATTAAGGGCCTATTATTCAGTTGGGCCGTTTCCAGCAAATGTTATCTTTTCTTAGAGCCCATTTATTCTTGGGCTCATTTCCAGCATTCGTTTACTTACGGCCCATTACTGTCATTTTCTGCTTGTGGGCCAAATTCAGTCTGTGGTTACATCGGCCCGTTTGTGGTCCATTAATACGTTGGGCCATTTTCATAGCGTCATCAAATACGGCCTATTAACGATGGCCCGTTATGGTCATACGGCCCGTATAAGGCCCATTGATGATACGACCCGTAGAAGGCCCATTGATGATACGACCCGTAGAAGGCCAATTGTTTCTACGGCCCGTAGAAGGCCCATTGTTTCTACGGCCCGTAGAAGGCCTACTGTTTCTACGGCCCGTAGAAGGCCCACTGTTTCTACGGCCCATAGGAGGCCCAGTGTCACTACAATAAATATTAGCCCATGGTTATTGTGGCCTAGTTTTAAAAAGAACTGCACTGACTACAAGCAAACAAATAAACAAGACAACAAGGAAATAAATAAGCAAGCAACTTATGCTAGGCTATCACGGCCGTTACACATATTACATCCACTGGGCATCAAAGTTCTCCACCAGTGCAAATATAGGGAACAAAGCAGCATATCATATATACTGGTTGTCAAAGTTGGCGACCAGTGCAAATAAACGCCGCAGCAAAACAAATCCAGAATTGAAACCACTTCAGGAGATCTCAATAAACAATATCCTGGGTACCCATAATGCTGGCAAGATGCTTAGCAAGCTTATTAACTTTCTCTTGTTTGGCGCTTAAATCCTCCAGCGCTTGCTGTTGCACCAGAAAATATGCATCTGAATTCTGCAGGGACTTCCTCAGTCCTTCAGCTTCCTGTCGCAACACATTTGATCGATGTCTTTCAACTTGAAGTTGAGACTCAAGAAGACGAACTGATTCAGGCAGCGAGTTCGAAGTGCTTGTGCCAGCAGTAGTGGCCAGTAACTCGAACACTACATCAAGACAGGACTTATGGGTTCCCTCACTGTCGTCAAGATAGTTTTTATCAGCTTTCTTGGAGACCAACAGGGATGTCTCACTATCTTGAACCTTATCTGCATTACTTCCTTTACCATTGGATAATGCGGTACTGTTCTCCAATATTTTGTCCACATTCTAAAAGAGAAACAAGCAGACAGATCACATGTTTACCATGTTGTATATGAAACTCATTTTTGTAAATGAGTTCAGTAGTAAAGTGGACAGGATAACAGCATGAAACAAACATATATCTATGTACCATGGTCACTTTATGGTCTATATCATTCTAGTTTTTGTTGCCAAATCAAGATAGAGACACAGTTCAAATAATATTTGTTCAAGACAAAGCAGAATAGATAGAATATAAGTGTGGGTAACTATAGAGCAATAACAACACTTGTAATGTGCATGACATGAGAACATAACTGTTTATTCAATTGATACTGAAATCAACATAGAGCAGGTTACAACAGTAAACCAGTTAAAGAAACAGGTTTAAAACATACATGTTGTGCCATTGGAGTTTCAATTCCATCCTTCAAATTTAAAAATAGTTGGTATGAGTAAATACAGTAATGCAAGAGCAAAGGAGTATGAACCATAGCTACAGAACCTGACCTGAGAACAAATCTTTTTCTCCTTTAAGCGTTGAGTTGGGATTCGGAGTGGTGGTCCTCGTGCTTTGGGCACTGCAGTTCCCTTACTAACTGCTCGTGTTTGGGTACTCTGTGGTGGAGACGGTGCCGTGTCAACTGGAACTGGGTTACTATCTGTCGGGGTTAGGGTTAGAAGGGGTGTAGCTGGTTCTGTGTCCAACTGGGTAGGGGTACAATATGCGAGAGTCTGGGTTATGTGTGGTGGATCTGGTCCTTGAGCGAGTACAACCGTGGTTCTATCTGCATCTACTGGTAGCACTATCTTTTCTGAAGACCGTGTTGTTACTCCCTTAGATACTGCCATCACGCTCTCCAATTGAAATGGCTGATAAACAAGAAAAGCAATTGAAAGTATAGACATTGTATGATAGACAGGTGCAATGGATAGTGGGGAATAAAAGAGGGCATGAAATAATTCATATTTATGTTGTCTAACCAAACAGGATAGCATGATACAATTTCACATATATGATGGCTAACTAAACAGGATAGCATGACACAATTTCACATTATGATGGCTAACTAAAAAAGATGGAAAGACATAGTTCAAAATATGAGACTATGTAAACAGGATGACATGACATAACTATATAATGCGTTTATTAAATAGGTTGGCATGCCATAATTCACATACATTCATGGATAGAATGCCATAATTCTAAATATGATGACTGTAAACACTAAACAGGATGAGATGATATAACTATATGATGTCTTTATTAAATGGGTTGCCATGCGATAATTCAGATAGATGATGTGTATGTACTATGTAAACATGATGGCATGATATAATTCAAACATATGATTTATATAGTAAGCAAGTAAGCGGATGGCAATCTATATATGATGTAAAAACTAAGCAATGCAAGACAACATGCATGACATGGGTAATATAACCCTGCCAAGTTTGAGCATAGACCTCAGGGGGGAAATAGGACTGTTCATCAGTCTCTGAATCCTCCTCTGAGGAGCTCTCTGTAGCCAGCAAGATGTCTGCTTCAGCAGGTAGCATTGTCTGCTCTGAATACCTTGTTTTCACTCCAGATACTTCCATCACCGCTTCAAATGGCTGATGCACAGGAAGAGTAGTTGAATATACAAACGTTGTCGACAAATGGAACACGTAATACAAAAAAATGATAGCATGATATAATTCACATACATGATGATTGGCTAAACAACATGGCATTGCATAATTCACATATATAATGCCTTTGCAACAAGCTAGCATTGTCTAACTCACATATATAATGTCTTGCAACAAGATGGCAATGTATAATTCACATATATGGTAATTAGACACTGAACAGGTGGCATTCACACAAAGCATGTCTAAACTAATCAAATGGCATAGCAATGCAAGACACCATAGGCACGATATGAGAAACATAACCCTGCCAAGTTAGAGCATACACCTCGGGGGGGGGGGGATAGGACTGGTCATCTGTCTCTGAATCCTCCTCTGAGGAGCTATTCGTAATCAGCGAGATATGCGCTTCGTCAGATAGCATAGTCTGCTCAGAAGACCTTGTTTTCACTCCAGAATTTGCAATCACCGTGTCAAATGGCTGATGCACACGAAGAGCAGTTGAATGTACTAACATTGTTGACAAATGTAATATGTAACGAAAAAAAGGATGGCCTGATATAATTTACATATAAGATGACTGGCTAAGCAGGATGGCATTGCAAAACTCACATATATGATGCCTGGCTAAACAAGGTGGCGTTGCATAATTCACACAAACGATGAATAAACTAAACAGATGGCATTCGCACAAAGGATGTCTAAACTAAGCAGATGACATCTTTGATGTATAAAGTAATCAATGCAAGACACCATATGCATGATATAACCAACATCAGCATGCCAAGTTAGAGCGAAGACCTCAGGGGATAAATAGGAGTTATCTTCTCCTTCTGAATCCCCCTCAGAACAGATATTTTCCTCTCGATTACAATCCAAAATGCGTGGAGGGGGGCTGCCTTTCACTACAGGAATCAGCTACTGTGCCATCAGCCATAGTGGACGGCAAAGGCATAGATGGCGGACGGCAAAGGTCTTTGCCGTCCGCCGCGGACGGCAAAGTACGGGACGACAAAGAGCTACATTGTCGTCCTCTTCGGGCGGCTGACAGCAAAGGGTCCTTTGCCATCAGCTGCCGACGGCAAAGAATGCTAATGACAATAAATGCGATGTTACTTCGTTAGGTGGTTAACGGCAAGCCTTTGCCGTCGGCCGCTGACGGCAAACTTTTTTTTCTCTTTGCCGTCAGCCATTGTAGGCAAACTGACCAAATAGGTCAGCCTCCCAGGAAGCACAGTTGCCTGCCACGTGGCCTCTTTGCCGTCCGCTGCTGATGGCAAAGAGCCCTTTGCCGTCGGTGGCAGACGACAAAGAGCCTGCATAATGGCTTTTCCCCCTGTTTTTTTAAATCCAACAATTTTCACAGCAAATATATATGACATATATAGATATATTTCACAGGGCTATTTAACAGCACATAAGTTTCATCGTACATACATATATAGTTCCATCCACTCATACATAGCAAGTTGCACATACACATAAGTTGCAACCATTAGGAAGTTGCACATACATATTACAATGCAAAGTTTCATCAAGATAGCAAGTTCCATCGTAGCAAGCTAGAAGAATACTAGAAGATAATGAAATAAAAACAAGCACTCCATCATAGCAAGCTAGCTTCCGAGAAGTGATTGAAATCTGCAAAATGGCAAATAAGAAAGTTAGGAAAAGGTGACTAGAAGAAGAAGACTATAAGAACAAGCACGCCATCGTTTGTGAGGTAACTTAGGTGAAATGGATCGTTTATGAGCTAACTTAGGTAAAATGCATCATTTTAGAGCTAATGTAGGTAAAATGGATCGTTTATGAGCTAACTAAGCTAATTATGTCCTTTTTTACATAAGTAAGGTAAGTACATGTCAGTATTGAGCAAACCTAGTTAACTAAGCATATTATAACTAACTTAGGTCATTTTGGAGGAAACAAAGCTAAGTATAGATCGTTTTAGAGCTAACTTAGGTAAAATGGCTGGTTTTGGAGGTCAGTAAGCTTATTAAGTCATTTTGCAAGAAAAGAAGCTAACTCTAGGTCATTAAGGTAAGCATATTGGATGAAATAAAGCTAAGTCTAGGTCTTTATGCATTTGTTAAGCAAAAAACTAGAGAAACTTACCTTGATCATGGAGGTGTGGGAGCGGGCTGGTTCATGCCAGTAGCTGGAGAAGGATCGTGTGATGCTTGTGTGGTGTAAAGCTGCACCAAAGATCATTTCCAATGTTTCTTTAGCATGATGGCACTCAAATGTTAAGACTAGAAAGTAACGTCCATTCAAATTAAACTCACCGTGGTCTCAGGAGCAATCTCTGGATCAATGGCTATGGAGCCACGGGACCTCCCGCCACTAGATATCATCACCTGCTCTGGATTGTAGGGGATCTGTCTCGGGTTAAACTCCTCCCCTTTCCTTGCCTTCCCCTTGACTTGCTTGTAAGAGGCAGTGTGGGCCATGGCATACAGGTCGTACCCCTCTGGCACCTTATCCGTCTTATTGTAGCATGCCTGAAAGAGAGAAACAAAGTAAATTAGTAATTAAAGGGATCAAGCTAGCATGATGAATGAATTGCATTAATCATGAAGCAAACCACATTACCCAATTCCGCCCGAACTGATATAAGCTGGAGCTACCTTGATGGTGTGGCACACCTTCAATTTGGGCACGTTTGTCCTTGGCCTCAGTCGGCTCCCCTTCCATCTTTCAACGCCTGCCATGACAAAGAGTAAACGAAATTAGTAAAACATAAAAAAAATACCAACATGAATAATAATATGTATATCACTTAAGTGTATCATCATCAAGTACAACATAAAAAAATTGAATACCTGACACTACTAATAATCTCGATCAGTATCATCAATAAATGCATAATCATCATCATCACTATAATCAATGACGGGCTCATAGGGTTCAGTGGCATCAACATGTGGAAGGCCAACTTTACGTAATCGGTCAAGCATTGAGAGGTCGTCCGCAGCAGTAACCTCTTCTTGTTCCGGCTCTTCTTGTTCCTCCTCTGGGGTGATGTGGGATTCACTGTCGCTGTCTACTTCAATGTTTTGGGGTGAAGTATACCGGTTCTTGAAACGCTTTTTGGAAAGACGTGTCTCTTGGAAGAATTCTCCTTCATATGTGTCTGGGTTAATGTGAGGTTCATAATCCTCTTCCTTTGGGGGAGATAGTCAAGCACGTGGAGGCACTTCATAAACGACATCCCAACCTTTCAGATTTGGATTAGTTTGGCAGGCCCAGGGTAGATAGAATACTTGGGTCGCCTGTTGAGCCATAATATAGACATCAGGAACATCTAAATGGGTGCTTTGGTTGATTTCAACTAGCCCTATATGTTCATGAGTCCTTCTAGTCTCCTTCGGCTGAAACCAATAACATTTGAAGACTACGACATTCGGTGGGTTTTCACCATAGAATAGAAGTTCATAAATTGCTTCAACTCTCCCATAATACTCGGTACCTCCTTCGCCGATAGCAGATACACAACAATTTGTACACTTTCGGTCGGCCATAGATAGCTCTTTGCCATAGGTACGAAAATGATACTCGTTGATGTCGTATTTGTCAAATGAACGGACCTTATAGTCAAAACCATTAGCGACTTGTCTCAATTCGGCGTCCATAGACTCTGAATTAGCCTACAAGTTTAATATGAAAGGATTGTTGCATTACGCACAAATTAGTGAATGAAATGAAATTGTCTAATAGAATTTACCGTTTGTTTGAACCAAGAGATGAAACCGGGATAGCCGCCTCCTTGCTTTGCGAGAAGCTCATACTCTTCGACGGAATCCTTTTGGATCACCGCTCCATACGAGAATAGGGCGATGTACCGACTGTATGAAATATCCAGGAATAAGAGCAGTTCAAAGGAAATAGAAGTTGCGAAACAATGTACCGAGAACTTACTCGATGTACGGCCGCACTTCTATCAGGTTGTTGAAGATATACAACGAAATGGTCCGCCATTCTTCGTTATCCAAAGATACTGGATTTGAAACACTGGCTGGTGCGAGATTGCCTTTGAATAGGCTGAGGTTGGATCCACCCTTTTTAGGCTCGTCAGCATTGTACCGAGGCTTCGGATTATGCAAATGACGATTTTTGGTTTCGTAGTGATGAATGCCTCAGCCATAGACGCTTCAATTCTATGTTTATTTTTACATTTTTCTCGAAGCGTCTTTTGCATCCTCTCAGTTGGGTAGCACCAACGATTTTGCAAATGCGGCTTCTACGGAAACAGGGGCACCAAGTTTTCCTCTGGCCATTTGCAAATGCGGCTTGCACAAACCCCTTAGTTTTTGTGAACCATTCAGCGCTCCATTTGTTCTGACCAGTGTGACCGGTATACATCCACGCACGATCACTCATCTTGACTTTCAGAGCTACTGGACACACAACAATTTTATATATAATTCACCATGTATATATTCATCAGTTGATCTACTTTGTCAATTTTTATTACGTCCATGCAACCTACACTCTAATAGGTAATGATAGGTCCTAATCCCACCCGAGTATGTGTAGATTGGGTTCATTTTCCCATGCTATGCTCCGGATCCGACGCAAAATTTTGGCAGCACCTCCCCGCTGTTCTCCTGATACACATCTCTGCAATAAACAGAGAGGATGTGTACCCGGAGAACAACAGGGGAGGCATTGACGAAATTTATGCGTCGGATCCGGAGCAAAGCATATGGGAAAACGAACCCAATCTACACATACTCGGGCTGTCCATGGATAGCGTTGGACAATTCGAAAGAATCAAGGTTATAAATATGCAAATGCATGCATATTTATAACTATGACGCTTTCGAATGGGAGACACATATTGGTTACGCATATTGATGATTCAAGACACATATATAGCTAGCTACCAAATTTCATGTCATTTGTGCAAATAATTAATGGGGTAGAAGGACATGTCATTTGTGCTCACCCACGAACGAAGGGGCAGAGCTCGTCAAACGCACGGCGGGGTCATCGAACACCAAACCTCGCAGTGATGCATCAACTGCATATTTAAATCTACCCGATCAACACAATTATATATGATGTTTTTCATAACAAAATCGAAAAATATATGACCTAACTAATAATTCACAAATATATGACCCCGTCGGCCTCTGGAAGGCCAAAGAGCACCTTTTCGGGAGGTTTCGGGGGTCGGGGTGTCATGTCGGTGTCGGGGTGCTGTTTCGGGGTCGGGGTGTCGTGTCGGGGTCAGGGTGTCGGGGTGTGGTGTCGGGGTCTGGGTGTGGGGGTGTGGTGTCGGTGTCGGGGT
>NC_057813.1:13373275-13375475 GCF_018294505.1 Triticum aestivum
GGCGGCGCCGGGCGGCGAGGGCGGGGGCGGCGCGGTGGGTGGACGATGTGGGCGTCGGGGAGGAGGGAGGGAGAAGAGAGAGTAACGGGCAGGGGAGGGGGCTCGGCCGTTAGTTAGGTTAGTTAGGTTAGCCTTTGCCGTCCGCCCCACCTTTGCCGTCCGCTTTTGTACATCTTTGCCGTCTGCTGCGGACGGCAAAGAGGGGGGACGTTAAGTTTTTTCGTTAGTGGGTGCCACCTCCCTCTTTGCCGTCAGGCAGTGGACGGCAAAGATTCTTTGCCGTCAGCCAGCGGACGGCAAAGAAATGGCCGATGGCAAAGACCTTCTTTGCCGTCTGCCATTTGTTTGTCGTCTGCTTCTTGGTAGCTGATGGCAAAGACCTTATTTGCCGTCCGCTAGCTGACGGCAAAGAGATAGCAGATGGAAAATTCCCTGATTCCAGTAGTGTTTGTGCCTACCATGGAGCGACATCTGCATGAAATTATATTGCCACGCAAGGCTCGTCTCTTTTGCTCTACATGTTCAGTTACATTGTTTACAATAACTGTCATGCATGGGAATAAAACATAGTGAGATTATGTAAGGAGTGCATGCGGAAATCCAGAGTGATGGTAGCAACCTGTGGATAGACCCAAAACTAATAATAGCAGGCAGATAATGGCTTCAGTTAATAAATATAGATAATGGCTTCTTTACTGTTTGTTTCCCACCCAACATGAAACTCATAGTAGACACCGGAGATTAACCGGATAGATAAATACTATTGATAGCGGCCCCGATATGTACCCCACAACCATTTAAAAACTCAAGTTTGACCATTAGTTTGGAGCTGACTCAGAGTCTAATCGGTGAACAGGACGATAAAGTAGCATGTAATATTAAGCGATGCATAACGTAAGCAGACACGAAAGAGTGTGACCTCTCTTGCGGACCCGTGTAGTCCTCGAGGTCATCTGCTCGGTTGATGATGGTAATGCAGTTTTCATGGCTGCCAGCGGCAGGGAAGAAGATCTGAGGCGGCGAAAGACAGTCTGGAGGCCGGATCCCTACTGTGCTGGACCCTTCTGTCGTTGGAGCAGCTGAGCTGGGGTGGACGACAGCGCAGCAGGAGCGGGACAAACCACGCAAGGTTTTCTTTGACAACTATCTGTAAGAGAAGTAATTCTGTAAGGGCTCGTTTGAATTGGAGGATTCCAACAATGCAGGGATAGGAAATAGACAGGAATAGGATAGGAATGCACGTGTAAAACAAAGAATTTAAAAACACAGGATTTCTGCCAATCTGGGTGTTTGATTCACAACAATTGGAAGATCATAGGATGCAAAGAAGCATGGTGAGATTAAGTCAAACCACAAGAAAATGTACGGTTATAATGCTATTATGCTACTATCTCTTAGTCTTGTGCTTCGTGAATAGGAATTTGAAAAGGAGGACAAGTGAAAATTAAAATTCCAACGTTTTTTCTTTCAAGGAGACACTAAAGAAACAAATCCGTGTGCTCAGTGGACAATATATATAACATGTAGAGTAAAAAAGAGATGCAACAAGTGTACAACCTCTTTGGCGAAGCCATGTCGATCTCAGCGTGATTGGGTTGGCCAGTGAGGATGCTCCAGCTGACTTTGCTGTCGGAGGAGGGGAAGAAGATCTTAGGCGTCTGGAGATGGAGCCCGAGGTACTGCTCCGCTGTGATGGAGGGTTTCGTCATTGGACCAGCTCCGGTGAGTTGTACGACGCCGAGGCTGAAGCACGACAAGAGAGACTACGAACAACGTTAATCTGAGTGGAATTCTAATAGCATCTCCAATACATGACGTAAAATACATAACCACAAAGTGCTAGATGTAAAATACATCAGCCGCTCATCTCTGAACTTAACAGTCGAAACTGAACTTAACTGTCGAAACTGAACATAACTGTCGAAACTGAACCTAACTATTGAAACTGAATTTTGCTGTCGAAACTGAATTTTGCTGTCGAAACTGAACGCACTAGCAAGGTGAGGCTACACGTCGGTCGACTTACTTTTTCATCTCTGGTCAGTCGATTTTGTAGCCGTTGGATACGAAATCAAGGGCCTGCAGTTCATCTTCAACCTCCACCCCCCTGAGCCGCCAGCCACCACCGGCCAAACAGCAGCCCCCCGCCGCCCGCGGCTGGCGGTGCGCCGCCCCGCCCGCCCCGAAAACACTCCCCACC
>NC_057813.1:13375708-13378694 GCF_018294505.1 Triticum aestivum
CCACGCCACCGCCCCGCCAACGCCCCACCACCGCCGGCGACCACCACCCCCATCTCGAACCCTAAGATAGATAGTGGGGTACCTCTCCGGCAAGCTCCCCTCCCCGCTGCGGATGGTTCTTCCTTCACCCCGGCGAGCCCACACCTTGAAAATCGACTGACCCAAAAGTCGATTCAGTCGACTGAAGTGTAGCCAAATTAGAGTAGCATCGCAAGCAAGAGCAAGAGTGAGAGCAGCAGCACGAGCAAGAGCAATAGCAAGAGCAGACCAAGCAGGGGACCGAGGGCAAGAGCAGAGCAGCAGCGCGAGCGAGAGCTAAAGTAGCAGCAGCTCCTACTGATGTGGACGTCGCCGCCGAGGGAGCAACGCCATGGAGGAAGTGGCCGGTAACGCCGCCGTGGATGGAGCAGTGCCATATCGGCTCAGGACCGAGCGCCGGCAGGACCGTGAGATCGAATCAAGAAGAAAATGCGGCGATTAGTGTACAACCTCTTTGGTGGCGCCGATTAGGCCGCAGCTTCATCCGAGGAAACGGTGATGATGATGCTCTTCCGGTGGTGCAGGTGAAGACGGCGGTTTGGGAATGGAGGTGGCACGAAAGACGAGGGGAACATCGGGGCAGCTCCTTGGAGGTGGAGGATGGGGTGGCTGAACCGGCGGGACGATGAGATCGACGACGGATCCTCATCCAGTACGATGGATGAGGGACGTCGAGGTGTTGATGTGGACGACATCGTCGGGGAAGAGGCTCCGGCTGGGTGGCGGACGGAGCAGGGTGTGGGGTTTCATCGCGGGTTTTCGCGGCCTCGGTGTATGAATGGGTGGGCGGATGGGATGGCAGTGGGGAACCATGGCTTAGAGATGCGCTTGTCCGAAATGTGAGGTAAGTTACGAAAGTACCCCCCACCGATTTGAGGCGGTTCTTTTGGTTCAGGGGTACCACGGGCATTTCGCGTGTCGGGATTTCACAGGAGGTGGGAGTTTTCGCGTGCGTTGTAATTTCGGAATAGCAAGGCGCGAGTTGAGATGGAGGGAGTTGTCGGAGCACAACGAGACAAAGATATATCTTAAATATTTGGGGCTAACAAGGCGCGGGTTGAAATTTCCGGACAAGCCTAACATTTACTATACCAAATCAATGCGCACTACAAATGTCATTCAAAACTTTGAATTCATGTTATGTTCAATTAAAATATTTCGCTACATGTATAATGCATGCAACCTACTACTCAAATGAATGTTTTAGTGCATTCCAAACGTATATACTACCGCTTCAATATGAACTAAATTTGAATAAGATCTACAGTAATGATTGTTGTGAAGTCAAAGCATTTGAATTCGTTTCTCTATTTTAATAAGATCTACAATCATCATTATTGTCAAGTTAAACCATCGTTTGTGTATTATCTTCATAGCACACCACATGATTAGTCTCGAGTTACATATGAACTATGTGTACTATATGAACTCGAACTAGATTTTTTTAATCTACTTTATTTTGATTTCAAATCACATTACATTTCTAGCTCTAGCAAGATCTTCATAATCTAAACCATGTCTCATATGTATAATGTGTTTATCACATTATGTATGGTGCCCCGCCCCCTACGCCTACAAGTATTTAGATGTGAGTTGCAAACACCACACATTACCACAAATTCAAATAAAATGTGAGAATGTTCGATATATAGTATTGTTTAGATTGCTCGATATTTAGTTGTAAGCTGCAAACGCTGCACATTATCACAAATTCAAATAAAATGTGAGATTATTTGATGTATAGTATGGTTTAAATTGTTCGGCATTTAGCTGTGAGTTGCAAACGCCATGCATTATAACATTATGGTATAACATGTGCACAGCACGTGTATCACCGCTATATTCATGCATGCAATGTTTAAAACACTATGATCTCCTATTCAAATATATGAATCCGCTTTCATATCAAATTATGATCTTTGCTAGTCTCTTACACCCACACAATCCTCTAACCCTTGTAGCTACCACTAACTTTCTCTCGTGCATGCACACGCCCTCCTCACCCTCCCCCTCCCTCGACATTCTATCCACCGGGCACATTCATTTTTTTCTTTAGGTCGTTCTCCCAGAATCTCCACAACTCCTTTCCGACACACACCGATCGATAAACCTCTCTAGCGATGCCTGCCTACAACATACACACACAGCTTCAATCTCCTCCTTTATGTGTCCTTGCCTCGTGTCTCTCATATGGTCAGACACACATGTAAACTCTTCCCCCTCTTTTCATCGATCTCACAACCGCACACTCCTCCCCCTATCTAGCTAGTAGTTGGGCCTCTCGCACCACCTCCTAGCTCCATTCTCTCTGTCTATCCGTCTCGCTGGGCCTTATTTGCCTCTAACAAATGGACGTACACCGACCGATCTCTCGCTATACATATAGCCAGCTAGGTCCTTATAACTCGTTTTTACCCACACATCGATCGATCTACCTCATTAGTTGTGTCTCTCCCTTCCTCCGACAAACAACAATTGATCTACCGATCTAGTTAGGTTTGCTTACCAAACACATGGTTCCCCTTCATCATCCATTGATGCGTCCCGACATATCTATCACGCATAGGCACACACAGAAACACATCCCCACTCTTATTGATAACATTGTAGTTCCACCCTCAGTTTGTCTAGTAGGCCTCTCCCAACATCTCCGAGAAGCAACTCCATCACCCATCCAGCACTCTACCCCTCTCCCTCCCTCTCCCTCCCTCTCTCTCTCTGTCCCATCATATTTCCCGTCCTTCAGTTATGTATGGATGTCGACCGATCTCCCTCAAGACATAGTTGGGTCTCTCCTTCTCAACACATATACGAGTCGTTCTACCTCTATAGTTAGGCCTCTGCCTACCCCTCCCCCACCCCCTCCCCCCACACACACCGATACATCAAGCGCTCTAGTCATGTCTCCCTGCCACACACAAACTTGACATGTGCCCTCTAACGTTCC